>NC_081572.1:7269685-7426528 GCF_022355385.1 Mustela nigripes | reverse complement strand
GTGATCTCTGTCTGTCAAGTAAAAAAAAAAAAAAAAATCCTTAAAAAAACAACAACAACCAGGGGCCCCTGTACCTAGGGGGCTGGAGAAGCAGCACCCGAGGCTCAGAGAGGCATGCACGGCCTCCTCTACGTGCCCCTCTCAAAACTTCTGTCCCTCTCACAGTCCACCCTGCCAACCTCCCGGGCAAGGCCTGGAGCCACGGCGGGACATTACCGAACTTGGAGTAGAAGTAGCACTTGGGCATCCTGGTGACATCGTACTGGTGCAGGAAACCGCACTGGTCGCCCTTCTTACACAGGCCGCGAAGCCAGTGTTTGCACACCACCATCTTCTCCCCCTGGTTGTGCCGGAAAGGGCAGAGCTTCCCTGGGGACACCAGAGCACCCGGCGTGGACCCGGCTCAGCCCAGGAAGGAATTCCCCCAGGAGAGGCTAGGGCTCAGATCCCCCATGCCTCCTCCCTCCCTCCCAACCCCTGACACCCCCCCCTTGCCCCGGGAGCTAGAATCAGGGGCCAGAGGCAACATGAAGGAGGTGTAGTAATCCGGACAGGCAGTTCGCACGACCACCCCTCTGCTCAAACCCTCTGCTCTGCCGGACCTGCCTAACCCTTCTCAAACCCCAGGGAGCCCCAGAGGGTCTGAGCAGCTCTCAGGCGCCCCCTCTCCTCCAGGCTCATGGCGGGGGACCCCTACCAGAGAGCAGAGCCGTGGTTCTGGGGGCAGCACGGTCTGGGGGCATCCAGTGCTCCCGAAGGGCCTGTTAAAATCAGGTCCTAAAAATTCCCACAAAGGTTACATTTCCTGAGTGCAGAGACCTAAGGTGCTAACCAACAAGCCAGCTTTGTAATAACATAGAAGGAAGTGGATATGGTCGAGGTAACTCTTTGTTCTTCTTCCTGGGGTATTAGCATCAGCAGGAAGGACACCCCAGTTCTAAGTTCCTGAGCAGGGCCGGGCTCGTGCTTGGCTGTCTGTCTGATAGAAGGGGAGGGAAACCGGGAAGGGCTTCTTTGTAAATTTCCCTCCCACCACCCGGTCCGGAACTTGCTCTGGTGTGACCACCGGCCAGGGCAGTGGTGTTTCTCTGCAAGAGGGTGTCACTATGAACCACTGCTTTAGAGACAGGACCCGAGACGCCATCTCAGTGCTGAGCCTCAAGTGAGCAATGCTGGTCCCCCCCCCCCCCCCCCACCATCCAGGGCTGACAAGACAAAGGAGGTTCGAGGTGTGTGGCAATTACGCCCTAGAGCACCCCCCCACCCCATCTGGGCCCCCCCCAGCCTCCTGGCTTCCCAAGAACAGGACTGCTTGGATCCAAAAAACTGGTCCTGAACTCATTCACATTCGCAGGGTTACTGAACCTGAATCTATAGGGGGACTGGGAACCCCCAGATTGGAGGCAAGGCTTTTGGGGGCAACTGTGTATTTCTATAGGAAGAAGCCATGAGTGGTTCGTGAGCCAGAGGTTGGGAACCCCTGGTTGGAGTCAGGTCGCCTGTATTAGGGGAGAGGGGCTTGCTTGATCCAAGTTGGGGTGGGGGAGAATTAGGGGACATTTATGGGTAGCATTTCAGAGACAGAAAGACAGAGCTGTCTTAGGACATAAAGACTACATAGAAGAGCTGACCAGGTCCCATGTTGATTCAGAGGATGAGAAGTTGGGGGGTACTGGGGAGAAGCGTGCAGCTTTCCTGGCGGGGAGGAAACTCAAGACCCCCGGGTCCTCCTGGGAACACACAGGCTGAAACTCTGGAAAACTCCCACCCCCAGCAAGGCAGAAAGAAGGGACTGTCCCCTTCCGGGTAGCCCTGGGTATCCTAATCAATGCTGCTGGGCCAGGGAAATCCTTCGCGGGGAGGGGAGGACTGAGGGCTTCCTGAGGGACGTACCCGCTCTCCTGCCCTTTGCCTCCTTATAAGACAAATTCGACTCCATTCCAACCTCCCCTCCCCCAGGTGCAGATTTGACACCTTATTCCAGGCCCAGGGGAACCCACCACAGTATAGACTGGTCTAGACCCCCTCCCCCGCCAGGTTCTCCTGCTGACCCACCTTTGTCACAGAGCCCTTTAGCGAAGAAGTTGCACACAGCCGAGCCCGATTCTAGAAGGGGAAGAAGGAAGGTAGCTTCTTCAGTGGCTGCAGCTGCCAGAGCAGCTTTTCCTTCTCAGGAAGTGCCCCCCGCCAACTTCCCTGACGCTTGAGCCTGGGGGCCCCCAGGCTCCTGGTTTTTTGGCTGCTGGCTTTCAGAACCAGCCTCCAGACCTCAACACCTAACCCCCCAGCTCTGAAACAGAGGAGAGGGAGGGCCGCAGGGGAGCTCAGGGGGCCCGTGTGGACATTCCGGGCTTCTCACAATTCACCTTCTGGGTGTCTCTGCTTTCCCAGTCTGGGAAATGGACTGCCTGGAAGTCAGCCCCATTTTCCTAGAGTCCTGGAGAAGATGTAAGAGGGGGGACCTGAGCCCCTAAGAAGGGAGGGACTGAGCTGGGACTCGCAGATGGTCGGTTCCAGCCCCCCCACCCAACTCAGTCTCCCTGGTGAGCCGAGCAGAGAGGCCTCCAGAGAGGGCTGGGAGAGAGGCCATGGCTCGATTCCTCCAGAGAGACGGCCGACACCCTGGCCTCACTCACTGTCCATCCCCTGGAAAGGCAGGAGGCCAGTGCCCTTCTGCGTCTCTACATCCTTCTCGAAGGTGAAGGTCAACTGCTCCAGCCCAGCAATGACCTCTTGCATCTTCGGTCTCCTGCCAGGGCTGCTAAAACCTGCTTCAGCCCCTGCAGGTGGACCCTATATAGCTCATGGGAGGCCCTTAAGGGGCCCGGGTCTGACGCTGCGTCCCTCATCCCTGGGTGCCAGCGGCCAGGAGATGGTCACGTGTCTCTCTCCCCACAAATGTCTCACCACGCCCACCTGACGCAGGTGCAGACACCCTGGGGCCTCACGCTCCCCCCCAGGGCCCCACACCCCACACCCGCTCCCCATGCACCCTGCTGGGGAAGAATTAGCCAAGCCCCTCCCCACACTGCTCATCTCTCTGCGGTGTCCTCAGACAGACACACAACATACGCGCAGACATGACCACACCTGTGCTCACTCTTTAACCACGAAGACAAAGCCACAGGTCAGCTTTGGGAAGAATTCCACCAACCGACCGCAGTGAGGCTGCTCCCATTCCCAGGAGCTTGGGGGCCAAAGGGTGGGGGTGGGGGGGTGCCGCGGGGCAGGGGTGCCTCCCTCCAATCAGGTCCCAGCCAACCCCTCCCTCTGGGACAGCTGACACCCCTTTTCTGGCCTGAGTGACAAGCCCTGAGTGAGCTCTTCATGGGAGAGGGAAAAAAAGAACGAAATCCAGAGGAATCGGAAACAGTCGGATGAATAGCGCTTTGTTCACGCGCACACAACCGGGAGCTCGGAGCTCGGCTGGGGGGTGGAACCAACCAGAGGCCTCGGCCTGCCCGCCAGGATGCCACAGGCCACCCGAGCGCCTCCCACCCCTGAGAAAGTGCTTTGTAAACGAAATCCCCATGCAAATGTTGTTTTATTATTCTTAGGCCACCCCTGCACCCGGGGCTGGGGGACATCTGAAAGGGCTTTCCGTGGAGCCCTTTAGGGCTCTAACTAGGTCAGGCGGCCCCCCCACCCCCCTGCCCCGCCCCTCCGCCTGGGCCCCTGCTCTGCCTTCCTCCCACTGGAGCTGCTGTTTTCCCAGTCGCACTGGAACCCACGGAACCCAACGCCCTCCTTCCCGGACGGAACGGAGACGTGGGCAGCACCCTACAGGCCTGAGCTGGCCTGCAAGAAGGAGCCTGCCGGCTTTTGTTTTCCCAGGGCTCCCGCTCGCCTTGTTCTTTTGAACTCTGGATCCGAAAAGAAAAGAAAATAGCTGGAGAGAGAGACACCTGGAGCCGAGGCGGGGCAGGGGAGGGGTGGGGAGGGCATCCCAGAGTTTGCAGAAGCCCGGGCCTCCCTCCAACTTCAATCCCCGGGAGGCTGGGTGCTGAGCAGCGGGCTGGGGGAGGCTGGGTCACAGGGGCCCCTGGGGGTAGACGCCCTAGTCCTGTGCATCGATTAGGAGTCCCAGAAACCCATTCGTCTGTCAACATACCAACCAGGCCGGCCCGGGAGGCCAACGAGGACATCCAGCTTCAGCTGGTGAGGCCAAGGGCACTCACTTGGGAAGACGGTGACGAGGGAATTCAGATCCGGGTCTCTGGATGATTTCCTTCCATGAACATCCAGACGGCATCTGGGTACTGGGGGTTGGGACTGTCTTCCTGCCCTCAGGGACCTCCCAGTCAAGTGCGGAGTCCACGATGGTCCGGGGGAATGAGAGGGGATCACAGAGGGATAAATGCTAAAAGGGGGGGGGGGCGCTAAGCAGGGGCAGGGAGGGGCACAGAGGAATGTTCCAGAAGGGAGACCAGCCACGTGAAAGCACAGGGCATGGGGTGACATGGCAGGGGGTGCGTGGTGGTCAAGGTTCAGTCAGACCCTCTGGCAGAGGGTGTGAGTGACAAGATTGGAGAAAGCAGGGACTTGAAACTCGAGTGTCTCTTGGGGCTTGGTTTTCTCTCATGACATCAGCCGAGCGCCCCCGGAGGGGCTGGGAGAGCCCCAGGCGGCCCCCCGAAGACTAGACCGAGGATGAAAGACAGGGCAGGCCGCTATGTAAAGGAAGATAAAAATAGTAATTAGAGCCCCGGAGATGTCCCCGCTCTCTGGTGGTCGGAAGGGGTTCTCTGGCAGGAGCCAAGCGTGGAGGAGACCCCAGGGCAGACTCCCTCCATCCACTACCAGCCTCCCCTCTTCTTGGGGTCAAGGTCCCGCCCTCCATCTGGACTCCCTGTGGCACCCCAGGGGGTGCACTGATGATGCTGTGAAGACGAAGATGGGTCCCCCCCACCCCTCTCCACCGTGCACCATCTTCGACTTGGCATGAGAATGACAACACCTGGAATTCATGGCTTTTGCTTCCCCAAAATGCCTTCTGGGGTGGGTTGAATTGTCTCCCCTCAAAAGGTAGACCAGGTCCTAACCCCTGGTCCCTGTGAATGTGACCTGATTTAGAAATTGGATCTTTGCAGCTGGATCCCAAACAAGATCAGCCTGCAGTTAGGGTCCTCACAGGAGAGGAGAGGGGGTTGGGGACACGCAGAGAGGGCAGAGAGGCGGGATTTGGGTGGCTGCCATGGGGCACCGAGGTTGGCCAGTCACCCCCAGAAGCCCAGACGGAGGCAGGGGACAATTCTCCCTCCGAGGCTCCCGAAGGAGGCTGCCCTGCCCACACCGCCTTCTCGGACTGGGAGAGTGCGTGTCCGTTGTCTCAAGGCGCCATCTCTGTGGTGATTTGCTATGGCGGCCCCAGCGGACTCGTACGTCCTCCCACGTGGACATTCAGCTGCCGGGGCCCTCCCTCCTGTCACAGATGAGCAAAGGAACACACGCGGAAGTAGGTCACTGCCAAGGTTCCACAGCTGTCCGGTGTCGACAGGGGAGGTCTGGGTCTCCCACCCCATAAGTCCTTTCCTCCTCTTCTTGTCAGACCAGGGAGGCGGGTTGCCCCCCATGTACACAACCCCCTCAAGGCTCCCCAAGTGGACCAGCACCCCCATTGTGCGAAGAGAAAACACAAGCCCCAGGCCAGAGAATCCCTGGTGATGCCCCGGAGAAGGGGCTGCAGTGGGGCGCTGAGTCCCCCAGTTTGGGGGGGGGGCCTCTCGGAACTCCTAGTTCTCTCTCTGTGCCCTGAAGCGTATCCCCAGCACCTGTGTTTTCATCGATTCATTCAGTCATGGCCGCGAAGTGGTCGTGCATTGCTCTGCAAACAGTGGAGTTAATTTTTTTCCCTTAATTTATGAGTGAGAGAGAGAGAGAGCATGAGAGGGAAGAGGTCAGAGGGAGAAGCAGACTCCCCGCCCAGCAGGGAGTCTGATGTGGGACTCAATCCCGGGACTCCTGGATCGTGACCTGAGCCAAAGGCAGTCGCTTAACCAACGGAGCCACCCAGGCGCCCGTTAATTTTTAAATCACCATCATTATGAGACGCTCATTTAACTCTGGCTGCAGATGTCCTGAATTATCATCACCCTGCCCCTTTTCCTCTATAAATGTACTTCTCTGAAAAGCAGGGGCACGGGGAGCTCTAGAATTCTCGGGCTGCCGGGAACTGGGGGAGGTCCTCCTGACTGTCCCCCTGGTCTTTGGTCAGTAGCAGCCCGTGTTTTTCTGGGCTGACTGTGCCCAGGCCCTCCTCCCTGGTGTCTGTACATCAGCCCCACGCCCACTCGAGTGCTCTGAGTCCATGCAAAGGGTAGAGACTGGCATTGAGCAGGCCAGGGAGGCAGGGTTCAAGTCTGGACTTCGCTGGTCCCCAGCCTGTAATCCTGGGCCATTTAATCAACCCTGTGAGTCCCAGATTCTGCACCAGTGAAACAGGACCCCCAGCATGACCTCACCTGGGGTGCTGGCCGTGGGAAGCACATGTGGGTGCCTGATATCAGGGGGCGGCTGTATAGAGTTGTCCTCCCAATGGGTCGGTGCCATAAGGAATGAGGACCAGCATCCTGTCCCCAGGTCCAAGGTCACCCTCCTCAAGCTTACCGTTGCTAGGGGCCCCCAGTAAAAGGCGCTGAGGAGACAGAGGCTCTGTGCTGCTCAGGTGCTGCTGGAGGGCTGCTCGAAGTCCACAGGGATGGGCCGGGTGCCTGGACAGCCATGGTGTGGAGGTCAGAGGAACCCCCGGGAACCCCCAGCTGCGGCTGCTGAGCCCCAAGGACAATGAGCCAGTGTGCCCTGCTCTCTCCACTGCTCTTTGTGCCCCAGAGATGCCACTTGGCAGAGACAGCTGTTGGCCTCACAATAGCCACTTGGAGTGCAGAGCAGAGAGGTCCAGCAGCCAGGACAGTCCTGCGGCGTCCTTGTCCGAGAGCTGGGTCTCTGCGAGTCTGACAGTTCTGGGAACACTACTCTGGGGAAGACCTCTCTCTCCCGCAGGGGCCTGGGTAGGGTAGGGGAACTAATGACCCACCCACACTCAGGGCCTCCTCCCATCCACCCCTGTAAATGGTTGAGATGCTTCTACCCATTTAACAGATTAAGAAACCAAGGCTGAGAGGGGCGAAGGATGGCTTAAGTCTACTGAGCCAGTAGACATTGGAATGGGGGCCGGGACTCCCGACCTTCACTAATAGTTCCTAGGACTGAACTGGTTGTGGTTCACTGTGTACACCATCTTTTCTCCAATTCCCACAAAACCCCAGAAAGAGAGCCGTTATTATATTATTATTATTATTATTATTATTATTATCTTCTACAGTTAAGAAAACTGAGGCTCAGGGGTGCCTGGGTGGCTCAATCAGTTAAGCCTTATCTCAGGTCATGATCCCAGGGTCCTGGGATCGAGCCCCACATCGGGCTCCCTGCTCAGTGGAGAGCCTGCTTCTCTCTCTCCCTCTGCCTGCTGCTCTGTCTACTTGTGCTCTCTCTCTCTCTCTCTTTCTGTCAAATAAAGAAAGAAAATCTTAAAAGAAAGGAAAACTGAGGCTCCCAGGCTTACTTACAGGAGCTTCCCAAAGATCACAGGTCCTGTCTGCAGGAGCCCACAGCCAGCCCACCAGCCGCTGTGCGGGAAAGCACCCACCCCCCGGGGCTGGAAAGATGAGAGCCTGCTCGGGCGGCGGAGGGGGCATGGGGGCCGCACTTTGGTTTGAGAGTCAAGGACACAGGACATGTGGGGCCCAGGGGGTTCCTGAAAGCTTTCCTCCTCCACTGTTGCCGCCTTCGTGTGTCCTGGTCTTCAGGCCACCTGGCCCTCTGCTTCTGTGCCCAGAGCCCCTCCAGGGTGAGCAGAGGCCCAGACCACCAGCAAAAATGAGTTAGCAGAAGAGGCACGAAGGGGCCCAACTGAGGCTACACTCTGGTTTCTCCCACCTCCTCCCAGCTTCACTCAATGGCTTCTGTCCCCACCTGGCCTCTAGGCAGCCATTCATCCACTCACGCGCTCACGCCAAAGTATCTCTGAACTTCGCTTCATGCCGAAGGATACAGAATGAACAAGACACAGCTTTTCTCATTGTTCTAGTGAGCAGAGTAACGGCCCCCAAAGATGCCCACGTCCTAATCTCTGAACCCTGTGGACATGTTACTCACGCGGCAAAGGGGACCTTGGGGAGGTGGTTAAGTATCCGGAAACGGGGAGATGATCCTGGCTTGTCTGGGCAGGCCCGCTGTCATCACCAGGAGTCTCCAAGTGGGAGGCAGGAGAGCCGGAGTGGGGGAGAAAGAGAAGTTTGAAGATGAAGGATATTACTCTGCTGGCTTTGAGGACAGAGGAAGGCGCGAGCCGAGGAGGGCCGGTGGCCTCTAGAAGCGGGAAGACGTGTGGAAATGGATTCTCTCCTCGTCCCTTAGGGAGAAATGCAGACTTGCAGACTCCTTGGTTTTAGTCCAGTGAAAGCCACTTCTGCCTTCGGACCTCCAGGATTGTAAGAGAGTCCACGTGTGGCCGTTTAAGCTACTAAATTCGTAGCAGTTTGGTACACCCATAAGGACAGGAAGACAGGGAGAAGTCCCCCTTAAATAAGGAGCAGAATCCTACCGGGTGGGAAGCAAGGCATTTGCAAAGCTTCCACAGAACACCTAGCTCTCGGGTGGGTGGCAAGGAAAGGCTTCGAGGAGGACGTGCCACAAGCTGGGGACAGGCAGGGCACCGTCAGGCAGTAGGGGACAGTGTAGAGCCCAGCCTCGGGGAGGTCACTGGAGTCGGCCTTACAGCCTTGGGTCTGACCTGCATTTTATGTATTTATTCACACTTTCATTTATCACAATTCTTTTTAATAGATTTTTTAAAAGATGTATTTAGTTAGTTTTAAAATTCATTTATCTGTCAGAGAGAGAGAGTGAGCGCGAGCACAAGCTGGGGGAGCAGCAGAGGGAGAGGGAGAAGCAGACTCCCTGCCGAGCAGGGAGCCCGATAGGGGACTTGATCCCAAGGATCCTGGGATCATATGACCTGAGCTGAAGGCAGACGCTTAACCCCTGAGCCAGTCAGGCACCCCTGGTCTGATTTAAGGAACAGCCTCTGGCTGCAAAGCTCTGAGGCCATTCTCCAAGGGCAGCCAGAAGAGGCCTTGAGGCAGCTCGTCTGCCAGAATCCAGCAGTCCCAGGAAAGGGGGTCCTCTTCCCCACAGCCCTAAAGCCGACCATGCTTTGCAAGAGAGAAAAACGTCCAAGGTCAGGATCAACCATAATTATTACTGAAGTTCTCATATCTATCCCTGCAGCCCGGGGGGATGGTTCTGTGCACCTCCTGGGGTGTATGCGCCAACCCCTCCTTACCCCCCACTTGCAGGAGGGAGAGGAAGGTCTCTCTAGGACACAGAACTGCCAGCTGACTGTTGACACCATGATGCATTAATTCCCCCAGCCACGGCCTGGGGCACTTACTTTGATGGATTGGGGGCCAAGGTCACGCGTTTGATCTGCCTCTGGGTCAATGGAGTCTGGAAGCAAAACTGCATTTCCATCCTAGCAACTGCCCTCCAGTCTGTTACTTCTAAATGATTCTAGGGTCACAAGGCAGACAGACAGATTACGGATGGAAAAACCCTCCAGGCCCCAACAATTGATGGGGAGTCCATGGTGCTCTCACTTGGTGTCCAAGCCAAGCCCAGTGGGTGTGGGTGACAGAAGCGGCCAAACAGAGGGCAGCCCTGTCTCTTCCCAGCCTGGACGAACCAGCCCACCCCTGGGCGCCGGGGCTGCTGGGAGACTCGGTGGTGCTGGAGCAGAGAAACTCAGCAGTCCTGACCTTGCCTCCGGTCCGGAGTTCTTCCAACCCACACCTCTGTCCTTGGTCTCACTTCTCGGTTTGGCTTTGGATTGCGGCTCTGGGCCACGACTCCGCCTAGGCCAGCAGCTGCTGACACATGGGGGGTCGCCTCCATCTCTGTCAGCTTGGGCTGAAACATGAGGCTTTCATTTTCCCCAGTTTCTGGAGGCTGGAAGTCCGAGATCAGAGCGCAGGCAGATTCGGTTCCTGGCGAGAGCCCGCTCTGTGGCTGTGTGCTCACACAGTGGAGAGAGAGTGCTCTGGTCTCTCTTCCTCCTCCTATCAGGACATTAGTCCCATTGTGGGGGGGCGCATGTGCATGACCTTATCTAAACCTGGTCACCCCCTCCTCAGACCAGCACACCGGGAAGGGGCGGGTAGGACTTCAATGTCATGAACTTACGGGGTCACCAACATTCTGTCCGAGGCACCCACCGCCCCCACAGCCGCCTTCTCACCGTTTCTACTTGAAATGGCTTCCATGTGTCTGAGACCAACCCTAGCTTTCCAGAGATTGGTGCCCCTCTCCAGCTCCTCTCAAGAACCTCACCATCACCAGACGCTCAGGCCAAAGCGAGGTATGTCCTCACTTCCCTAAACGTGCAGCTCCCACTCCTCGCATCATGGATTCCTCTCATCCCTGGGTCTGATTCGAGCTCTCCTCTCTCAGGGAGCCTGCCCTAACGGCCTTCTCTAAAGTGAGGTCCAGGTCAACGCCGGTCTCAGCACCCACCAGTTTCGCCCTGCAAAGCCCTTGGTGCCAAGTGCAGTGTTGGGCTCATCTTCTTGCTTGCTGATGCTCTTTTTCCCCCTCTCCCCCTGCCTGACCCCAAGCCCACGTTCCCACTGTGAGATTTCCCCATCAGACCCAGCAGGTGCAGTGCCCGGGCCCCTCAGGACTTCCAGAGGCCCATGAACATGTTTTAATTTCCTTAAAATCGGAAGAAAATCTGTGAAAAGCTCTTAGGCCAAAGAAAGTCGTTCTAATCTACAATCTTAATGCATGCACCTTTTTCCCAGCACGGTCATAAACCTAATTCAAACCATCTCTATGGAGGAGAAGCCCAGGAAAGCCACAGCACCACCCTGGAGCCGTGTCTGATTTGTCCACTGCCTTGCGTACTCTCACCGTCCCTAAGCGACTCACAGAGCGAGGCACACAGCAGGTGCTCAATAATCACCAGGTGAATCCGCCCTGCCCACTTCCGTCTTCAGAGAACACTACCCCAAACTTGCAGGCAGCCCTGATGTCACTTTCTGGGGGCCGGGACAGAGCCCCCATTGCAAGAAATGACACCGAAGGAGCATTTTCCAAGTCAAGCTGGGAGGTACCACCTTCTCAGTGCATTGCTCAGTCTGGCCCCACAGGGGTGGGGGTGGAGATCAGAAAGCTGTGTGGTACTTCTCAGTGCCTTCTGAGTACCGTGCTGCTGGCTAGAGACCTGCCAGCTCGCTCAGGAAAGTGGCTAATTTAAGATGCAAGAAGATACATTTTGTTCCCCGTGGGACTCTATAAATCTTTTTCCACGTTGAATAAAAAACACGTGACCTGAAGACACTTTTGTCTTAAATTGGCCCTTATTGGGGGAAAAAAAAGGTGTCTCAGCACTTCTTATAGAAGCAGGGGTTTTCGGTCTCCAATGGGACACGTGGTAATGTCTGGGGACATTTTGGATTGACATAGCTGGGGGGGATGCTGCTGGAATCTAGGCGGTGGAGACCAGGGGTGCCACTCAGCCTCCTACAGGACAGATCTTAATAACAAAGAACGATCAGGCCCCAGATGTCAACAGTACTGAGGCTGAGAAACCCTGCTTTGGAAGAATCTCAATGACATGTCTTGGATGAGTGACCCGGTCACTCAGGTCTGGCCCTCTCCATAGACTTGATTTTACAGATCTGCACCTCAGCCTCAAGCACTCGACTGACACTGAACAGAAAGGTTGCCTGGTGGGGCTGGTGTGAGCGCATGGGTTGGGAGGCTGTTGGTGAGAACACTGCCTGAGATCCCATTCCCGGCTCCTTCAATGACCTCACAAGCACCCCTCTCAGACCCTAGAAAAAGCAGGAGTTGTTTCTGGGATCGTTGTATCCTTGCGGACTGGTGTGTTTTGTAACGGGTGGATTTCCCTTTTCACTTTGACTGATGGGAAGCTCGGGGTCCAATTTGCAGCCCATCTCTGAGAACTGGGGAGGCCCACCCGGAGCACATTTCTGCATACCACCGTCTTGGTTCACTGTACTGTTTGTTCCAGCCCTGTTTTCGAGCTGATCTATTTTTATCCTATTGTATTTTCCATATTTTTGTAAGCTGCCTCTGATCCTTTTGGCAACAAAGCGGGGCAGAAAAACAAAACAAAATTCAGCAGAGCCCTGTGGCCTTGGCGGGTATTTTATAACATGCCAAGGGGTCATTTCAAGGCTAGAGTCCTGCCAGGGAAGGCGGCTATCCCTGGCCCCGCTGGTCCCCTCCTGGGAGTCTCCGTTCTTGGAGAACAGCAGTTTGGTGGGTTAGAGCAACAGGTCTTAGAGGGAGAGCTGCTGATACCCATCTGCCCACAAATACCTTCCCCTCCCCGAAATATTCTTTCCAATCTCCCATCTGGCTGTTGCCAAGGGGAAACAGCTAGACAAGCTCTCGGGTCACTCTTCCTAACTTGCCTTTCCCACATCTTCCGTCCGGGTCTTTAGGGTCCTGGATACCCTGCCCGTGGCTATCACTGCCGCTGAGTGTATGCAGGGGTGGAGTGGGGGTGGGGAGGACCTGCCCCAGTATGCAAAGGCGAGGCCCTTTGGGAGGCTGTTTGGAGGACGGGGTGAGCCAGATGGGTGGGGGTGCCACCTACACCTGAAAACTTCAACCCCCCACCCCTGCCAGTCACCCTGACCACGAGCACACTCCGGGCTCTGGGAGGCCCTGCACCCCACACGGCACACGGGCTTGGCTCGCCCTTCTTCTGACATGTCAGAGCTGGAGCCAGTCCGGTCCACCTCAGTCTCTGCTCTGCTCACGGGACACAGCCAGCACTTTCTTCCCCTCAGCCTCTGTCTGCCCATCTCTAAAATGGGCAGTGGGAGTGGGCAGGGAAGATAAACCAGGTCCTTAAATTCAAAGATCCTAAGAACCTCTCCCTCTTGTGGTCATACACTCTATTCCTTTAGTCCACTTTGTTCTGGAAACACGGTGCCACCGGGTGTAGTGGGGAATGGCTTGCGTGCACAGGAGAACAGAGTCAAAGGGGAGCTTGGACGCCAGCAGGAACACAAGCCCAAGGCTGCAGGCTGGTGAGGCCTGGTCATGCTCAGCAGAGACAGAGGCCAGCCCTGGGGGACTCCAGGAAGGACCTGTGCACTTCCTGGCAGGCCCTCTGGATGACATGAATCAGCAGCCCCCAGCACCTCACCTGGCAGCAGGCAGCACCCCCTTTCCCGTGGGCACAGAGCCCAGGTGAGCCAGGCACACCCTGACCAGCTCGGCCTCTCTCTGCGCTGCTCTGCTCAGCCAGAACACTGGCCCCGCTGGTCATTCCGGGTCCCGAAGTGCCAATCGCCAGGTTGGGACAGGGGTGGGGAGCCTGTGGCTGGGTCTGGGCCCAGCATCTCCATTTCCCAGCTCAGTGGGGCGGGACCGGTTGCCTTAGAGTCCTCGTCTGTAGAATGGGGGTAACAGAACAGTCTGGGCCTCCCTGAGTGGTCATGAGGATCAACAAGGCCAATACAAAGAGCCGTGCCAGGCTCAGGGTGGTCCCAAGGGCTGACCCCCAGCCCTTACCAAAGTAATGGGACAGAACAGTGTGTGCCGAAGAAGCAGGAGAGCCCAGCACTGCCGGCAGTGGTGGGGGTGGGGGGAGGGAAGGGAGATACCCCAGTGGTGGCCAGGGCTGGGTGGGCTTGTGTTGCCGCAGCCCCCACGGACCCTGTCCCCGCCCCCAACAACCTCGTCTCCCTCCCCCGCTTGGGGCCACCACACCCTGCTTCTAACTCCCACCCTTAGCCACATCCCTCATTAGCTGGGAATGAGCCCCTGAAGGGGCAGAGGGACCTGGGAGATATTTTAATTATGCTTCTAATGGCTTCCCAGGGAGGATGAGCACCAGACCAGATCTCTTGGGTGGCTCGAGGCGAGGGGCAGGGTTCCAGAAACTCAGCTGCACCAGCCCCCGGGTGGGAAGGAGGCTGTGTGCGAGGGGCTTCGGCTCACTGAGCTGCTGGCCCTGCCCGGGCTGACACTCTGAGACGCCCATGCCAAGGGGACCGTGGGCGGGACAAGGGAAGGTGGTGAGGTGGGAGCTGGGCCAGCAGGCCGGAGGGCTCACCCCACCCAGGACAGACTCACTCCCCAACCTCGCTTCCCAAAAGAACAAAGCTTTGAGCACCTTCAAGGTGCAGGGCTCTAAGTCCATGATGTTCTGATTCTACTACTTCGTGACTCGGGGAAGACAACCCCGTGGCCTCTCGAGCACATTCCTTCCATAAAACAGGGACACCAGCCCACCTCGCAGGCCATGAGGCTGGACAGAGAATGGGCTGCCTGGAAAGGTGTTCTCCAGGCCAGGTGGCAGAAGGCCAGGCAAGAAGGGATGGCAACCCTTTTCCCCAACACGGTGCCACTGTGTCCCGGTGGTGACCGCTCCCACGTATCTGGGCCCCTGGGAGTTTGGACCGGGGAAGGCGGGCAGCTTAGAAGTAACTTTGCCAACACCATGACAGTGACCCTGTGTGCAGCCCAGCCCTGCAAGAGCAGCAGAATTCCTGTGTCACAGGGCAGCAGCCAAGTAACTGAGTGACCAAGGGCCCCCAGCTGGGAAGTGGCAGGTCGGGGCACTACAATCCAGACCCCCCAAGTCCGCCCACCCAGGCAGGTCTCCAGAGGCTGGGGAGCAGGGCAGGGAAGGACCCCAAAGGAACAGGGAGAGAAGCGCCCTCAGGCCCTGAGCGCTGTGGGAGCACAGGCAGCCCCAGGACCCCGGTCTGCACCCCCACCCCTCCCCCCACCATATCCTGAAACAGCTCTCCCCAGAAACAGAGGCAGACACCTGGTGTGCCTAAGGGCTTGCTTTTTTTTTTTTTTTTTTAATGTTTCCTCACTGTTTTAACAATACCATGAAAAAAAATATACAGTTTAGAATCTGGAGCTGACCGCTGAGTCTGGATGGGTTTCAAGGGGTAGCTGGCGGGGGCCACACAGCCCCTTCTGATTCCTCCCCTAGTGGGAGCCACGCTACTGGAAACAGCACCGACGGGGCCCGGAAATCAGGAATTTAAGTTAGTGTCTGCATCAGGATCTGACAAAACACGGGAGACTAGAGCAGCTACGCCCGCTGGCCCCAGACTGGGTCCTGTGGTACGTCTGTCCATCCCGCTCCCCACACCAGCTGGGAGAGGACAGGAGAGGGTAGGTTAGCTTGTTCCCAGGACCCGAAAATCACCCGTTAACCCTGGGCCGTACACCCAAGCTCCCACTGGATCCCCTGGGGCAGGGTGATGAGGACCAGAGAGAAATCTGAATTTCTAAAGAACAAATCATCTTTTTCTTTCCCGCGTTAAGTATGTATCAAACACAGAGGGGGCATACTTATACTAAAAAATTTTCCGTAGTATGCCTGATATTCTAATTTATCTCAGCATTCTAGTTTTGTTCTGTGGCTACATCTGGCAACTCTATATACCCTTAGGGCCCTCCAAAGTGGGAGAGGGTGTCTGCCAGCACAAAGGCCTGAAGGAAGGGGAAGTAGTGTGTATGGGGGGTGTGGGGGAATCCAGTCAAAAAAGCTTTTATCCCTCCATAGGAATGATATATTATTTTTTAAAAAGTCATTTTCCAGTAACTTTCTATACTGGCTGCCTTCAACTGTTAAGAGCCATGGGGCAGGAGGAGGGACAGACTGAGCACAGACACCCGCCCCATAGGTTCTAAATAAAGTTTGGAAGCACTTAGTATAAAGGTTTTCTAAAAGGATTTGATTTTCCTTCTGGCAGCAGAACTACTAACAACACTGTTCCAGATACCACTCTGGAAGGATTTAAACGTGACAAGAACAAACAAATCAATGTTGAAGCCAGCGCCCAACCTATTTCTAGTGTCTTCCTGGAAGAGCCCCTTCTAGAAAATTCCAGAAGCCTGAGGCCTCCTTTCGTTCCCCATCCTGTTCTCTTCCCCTAGAAGGGGCTGCGTTTAGTGCACACATTCGGTCCGGCTTTGCTCCGAGGGGCTCCAGGCTTGTGATGCATGAACCGGGGATGAGGGACGGGGGGGCTGGGGGCCTGGGACCACCCTTCCTTCTGCCACAAGCCACTGGTCACAGGAGGAACACCAGGAGAGGAAAGGGACAGCCGGTTCCTTCTGTCAGCCCCCGCCTGTCCCACAGTGCTCAGAAGGGCTGGGTGCTCCCCACGGCCCCCGCCAGCGCCTCTCATCCGGGAGGTCCAGGGTCTGCAACCAAAGCCGGGCTCTTGGCTGCCCTGCACAGGAGACGGGGCAAGGAAGGGGGGGGTGGCTTGGGGGCAGGGAGGCCAGGAGCCCCTCACACTCGGATCTCCTCATCCTCCTCCTCGTCCATGAAGGAGAACTCCTTGTCGGGCTGCCGGGACAGCGGGGCCCGAGCCCTCTCGGGGCCCCGGGGGACTGGGCTGCGCTCGTCCAGGACGCCCGAGGTGCAGCTGGACAGGGAGCTGCTGTCCCGCGTGGTGTGGCTGCCTTCGCTGCGGGCTGAGCCGGGGCTGGGGGCCGCTGCCCACCCCTCGTCCTGGGGCAGGTCCCGGCCGGCAGCGCCCTCCTGCCTGGCCCTCGGAGGGCCCCCCGCCGCCGCTGCCCCCGCCACAGTCAGGGGAGCCTGCAGGGTGCTGTGTGGTGCTGCGTCCCCGTCGTCATGGTAACCGCCATCCTCCTCCTCCTGTTCCCACTCCTCTTTGTCCATGATGCTGAGGACGTCCCCCAGCATGGAGGGTCCCAGGTCAATGTGGAACGACATGATGGACTCAGCGTGCTTGAGCCCCAAGCCAGCCTTGGGCACGATGGGCAGCTCTGTCAGGTCCCCGAAGGCTTGCTCATCCAGGAGGGGGTCCGGGGAGTGGGGGGCGGCTGCCCCGTTCCGCCGGGGCCCAAGCTCCCCCTCGCCCACCTCCTCCTGGCCGCCCTCCCCGGAGCTCGCCTTCTTCACGGGGCTGGACGACAGGCTCTTGGGCAGCTTGCCAGAGCCCTTCTCGGCCGCCTCCTTCTCGTTCAGCTGGGGCAGGGACATGGCGTTCTTGACGAACAGAGCCGAGTCCCGCAGGGAGCCCAGCATGTCCCTCTGCTCCCGGTCCCCCCTGGTCACCGACTGCGACCGCTTGCTGCCCCGGAACTTCCGGGACAGGAGGCTGCGTTTGGAGGACGAGGAGGAGGCCTGCTCGTCCAGGGACTCACCGTCCAGCTCGCCGGCCTTGCTGTTGAGGAAAGAGGTGTCCCCAAAGGCGTCCCCCGCCCGGCCCACGTGCATGGTGTGCCGGAAGTCGCCCAGGGGGGCGCTGATCATCTCGGCCGTGAGGTCCACGCGGGAGCGGCGCTTGGAGTGCACCGAGCTGGACACGAGCTGCTTGAGGATAGGCATCTTGCTCGGGGGATGACGGGGGAGCTCCCGGGGGCACGGCAGGCGGCTGGGGGGTCAGATCTGAAGTCCGGCGGGTAGAGGGGGTGATGAGGAGGAGATCATAGGGCTGCAAGGAGAGAACAGCAGACAAAGGGTTAACCTCCACTGGCCACACAGCACCAAAGCCCAGTGGCCCCGAGGGGCTGCTACTCAAACCTCAGCCCTCCCACCAAAACCAACTCCTGTGAAATAAGCTGGCAATCCGCAATGGGCATCTCAATCCTGCCTTACCTCCCCTAGCCCTGCCCAGGCACTTGGGTCAGGGGAGCGCTTTTCACAAAGCCGAGTGGAGGTCAGACATACTCCCCCTGAACCCACGAGAACGACGTCTCCCCCCCGCCGAGCCAGGATGCCACCAGAGTGAACGTGACCACACCGGAGGAGACGGAGGTACACAGGCGAGTCCACGTGGCAGTCCAGGGCCGGACACATGCTGTAAGTCCTTCCTGACGTCTGACCTCAATCCCTGCAGTCAGGGGACACTTCAACCTGAGTCACAGTCCTCAGAGGAGGAGGCCGAAAGGACGGGCCCCAGAGAGACGCTGCTGGACACACCTCCTCCCCGTGTGTGGGCGGCCAGGCTCACTTTCTGAATCAGAACTGGGGTGGGGCTGCCGGGACCCACAGGACCAGCTCCCCAGCCTCCCAGTCCTTGCTGGGTGTCCCATAAATGAGGAACCCGCCTGCGACCTCTCCACCGTGGGGCCGAGCTCTTTGCTGAAGACTCACTCTGTGCCTCTTGCGCCTGATTTCTTTAACCATCGGGGTAGGGGGCGGACAGGGTCCAGATGATTGGCCCCCGAGATCCACAGACCCAGGCGGAGGTCTGAAAAGAAGAGCAGCAGGGGGGACCCCAGCAGAGGCTGGGCTATCTGAAAGCTAGAGGAACCACCCACATAGCTCCTGGCAAGCACCAAAATGAGGTCCTGTGTTGGAGCCAAATGGTCCCCTTGTCCTCCAGAGCGACTGGCTCCAAATGCTCAAGCTGGTAGCGGAGGGCCGAGAAGGGTGGAAGATGGGGTGTTGCCCCCCAGTCCTGCCAACAGTTCTCAACTCTACCTTCCTGGCAGCCCTACCCGTCCCACCGCAAAGGACCACCTGTAGGTACCCCACTGGTTTCCTCCTCATCCCCAACGCTGCCCCCCACATCCCACCTGACCCCGGACACGAGCCCGACGGATGCCCATTTATCCCCTTCTGCCCCTCTCCAGAGCATTCGTCATCTTTTATCTAAAACAAAACCCCTGCAGGACTCCCCAGCGCAGACCCCTGCATCTGCCACCGGCCCTCCTCCCTCCCTCCTCAATGCCATTCCTTGCTGTCCCCTACCTGTGCCCTGGGGCCCCTGCCTCCTGGACTCCAGGACTGGACAAACGCAGGTCCCTGGTAGAATACCCTGTCACCTGCCTTACCCAACATCCTTCAGGGCTCAGAGGACACGTCACTCCCGGGAAACGCCCTCTCGGCCACCTCTCCCCTGGCCTCCCCAGCGCTCTGGACGTCCCCGCTCCCGCAGGCACCGCTCCCTCATTCTATTCCCGCCCACGGGGCTGTAACCTGCGCACTGGACACGAGCTTCCAGAGCGGGTCTGATGGACCTGCTCACCGCTGACGCTGATCGAGCAGAGCCACCGAAGGCAACCCCTCCGTCCAGCCTACAGACAGCTCTGGGGTTCCCGGCCGGACCTCTCTGTCCTCCAACCACCCCCTCCCCTGGCGTCCTCGCTCCTGGTCCAGCTGCTGACGCCCAGTCTGACGGCTCCCTCCCCCAAGCAAGTGCCACTCCTCCCAACCCCATGCCAGCCCTGGGCAATCCTATGCTTGTCACTCCGGCAAACAAAGTCCTGTAGGACGTGCGGCGGGAGCCAGGCACCGGCGCAGACCTGCCACACAGGTGACCTGGGCTGGGCTCCGAGCCAAGGAAGGACTTTCCTGGATGGCCTTGAGATGACCCACTCTGGCCGCCAGCTCTCCCTCCTCTTGTTCTTCCTCCTTCCCACCAAACCCTCAGGCGAGTTAGCTTCCCTCACCCCAACCTGAACCGCCCCTCCGGCCCACGTCCTGGGATCTAACCTCTAAACAATTAGACGCGCGTCAGCTAGACCAACTGGCCAATGTTTTTTTATAAAGGGTCAGAGATTCGAGATTTTTGGCTTCGCGGAAGATACTGTCTGTATAGCAAGAAAGCAGCAACAGACCGTATGTAAACAAAGCATATGGCTGTGTCCCCATAAAATTTTATATATAAAAACAAGCTGTGGGCCAGATCTGGCCCATGGGCCATAGTCTGCGGACTATTAAACTCATGGAAAGTATAGCCTCAGGGTCATCCTCTTGCCACTGCTCACAGAAGAGGGTCACCCTATGTGACCCTCTGGGCCAGCCATGGGCTCTCGGGCCAGCCATGGGCTCTCAGGACAACCTTTGGGGGAATATTCTCCTTGGCTAAAAAAGAGAAAGGGAGTCCACAGTTGGCTTCGGACTTGGTAGGAACGGAAGGAAACCAAACCAGGTTTCCAGGGACACTCTGACACTAGGGAACCCCCCAGGCTTCCACGGCCACCCACCAAAGCAAGAATGGAGAGGGCTCATGTCTTCAACCTGTCCGCCTCTAATCACAGAGTCCGGGGATTTCAGAGAGCTGGGAGGGAAGGGACACCCAGGGTAGCCCCAGAAAATAGGCGTACTGAAGCCAAGTGACTTATCCAGGTTTGTGCCCCAGAGGGTGGAGCTGGGTGAGAAGCAGGTCTCCTGGTCTAGTGCTCTCTCTACGCTGCTCCAGACCTTTCTCTGGCCTTTGGTGGGTAGCGCCCCCATCAGTTACCATGACCCACAGAATGCCCCCCACCCGGCCTGCTTCCGGGCCAGGGGAGCCCAGAGAGAGGAGGAGTCTGGCTGCTTCCTCAAATGTCTCCAGCATCTCCAGGCTTCCAAATGTCCCCCGGGGGCGGGGGCGCAGAACAGCCCCAGGTTCCGAACACAGCTATGAAATTAAAGTTTCTGCTATTTACCACGTACACACACACAGAAAGCAGAGAGGCAGGGCAGGCGGCATGAAGGGCTAGAATCGTGGGAACACAGTCATGAACTTGCAGCATTGCAGGAAGGGTTTCGAAGGGTTTCAAGACAATGGCAGGAATCCCCAGACCCAGTGAGCAGCCAGCCCCGTAGTTCCCCATCTGAAGTGCTCCTCCTCACAGAGAAAAAGACACACCACAGGACCCAGCAGCCAGGGACTCAGCAGACCTGGTGAAGAGCTCTGTGGCCACTCACAGGGGCCTGGTACTCTGGCCATCGTGACTACGGGACAGGAGGGTCCCATCAGCCCCCACAACTATCCTGGTGGGTAAAAACAGGAGAACAGGGGAGAGAGGGCAGCAGGACACCCGCAGGTCGGCCCCCAGAGCCCCAGCACCTGGCTCGGCCCTACGCCCCAGAAAGAAAAGCGAAAGTCTAGCCAATGCTATCTTCTGCTTGTAGTCTCACTCTCCGCGGGTGGGAAGGAGGGTTTTTGGCTCATAAAAACCAAAGCATCTCCAATACCCAGCGTGAAAAATTCTCGAGAGAGCTGGGGCCTGTCCGAGTCACCTACCCATCCTGCTGCCCAGCAAGGAATCCGGGAGTCTGGCTCAGGTCTGGGTCTCCGGAATCCTAGAGCTCAGACCCGACCTGCCAGGCTTCAGGGCTGGTGAGAACCCTAACCTCTGAACACAGAACAATGTGGGGGTGAGGAATACTGAGATTAAGGACCAGCAGGTGGCCGGGCAGGTCAGGGGGCCGGTCAGGATGCCTAAGAGCCCACCAGGAAGGGGATCGTGCCAGAGAGAGCTGGCTGTGTCTTCGGCAGGGAACGTTGCTAAGTGATATGACTCAGCTTTGGGGAAGTGGCTAAAATAGGCTGCCCGATGACAGGGCGGCCACTCCCCACAGCCTGCCCAGGGCGGGGCACCCCTCACTCCAGCCCGGAAGCCACATCCCACTTTCCTGGCAGAGCAAAGGAAAACCCTAGCAGGAACTCGTGGCTCTCCCTCACTTTCCCCGGCCTCTGATGGGTCTAGACTCCCCTACCCTTGACCCCACCAACCACAGAACATTCCTTTAAGGCAGGAGCAGGGAGCCCTTGCTGGAAGGCCAGGCCCCTCCCTGGTGGGTTTACCCCGACCACACCCACGGCTCAGTTCTGCTCCTGGGACTCCAGAGGACGGCTCTCACCGGGACCCCTCCCCCCCATCCTTCCTGGCCCGTCACACACAGAGCACCAGCCTCCCAGATGAGCCAGTCCAGCAGCAGCTAGACAGACAGAAGGACAGGCTAGATGAATCCACAGCTCCCAAACACCCAGGCAGTGGCCAGCTGCTGGCAGCCCGACCGAGGCAGGAGATCGAACTAAGCTCTCCGGCGGCAGCGGGGAAAGCTCCTCACTTCTGCAGCTGTCCTGCGGGTCACCCTCCCTCAGAGGACACATGCTTCAACGCCCACCGCACCGCCCCTGGGTGGCTTGTCCCTCCATCGGCTCCGCTGAGCTGTCCTAATGTCCATCCGGGGCCAGCCCCAAGCAACATGCCTGAACAGAAGGGGGTATGTGGTGACGGACGACCTGTCGTGGCTGGGAATGGCTACAGGCTTCATTCATTCACTCATTCATTCATTCATTCAAGGGCTTCCTGCATACACACCGATTGCCCATACTCTTTTAGGCCCTGAAGGCAGAAGGGCAGTGAGAATCACAAGCTGAATGAGCCCCCGGCCTTCCTGGGGCAGGTGTGTACCGTGAGTGCGGCTGGCTGGGGACCAGGGCCCTACAGACCCCACTGAGACGGTCTCTCGCAGTCCTTGGTGCCCAGAGGGAAGGAAACGGGAGCCAATGTGGGTGTTACGGGACGGGGGGGGGGGGGGGGGCGGTGGGGGGGGAGTGGGGGGGGGGGGGGGGGGGGGGCTCTTAGGAAGAGGCTCTGCGGGCTGAGAACGGGAAGATGGGCAGGAATCAGGCAGGTCAAGGGCCACCGGGCGACAGCACAGCCTCTGCAAACACCCAGAAGTGGGAAGAAGCTGGTGGCATTCGAGGAACAGAATGAAAACCCAGGGGCCGGGGCCCACCGGCCTGGCAGGAGCTCGGATGGCGTACAGGTAGTTCCTGAGCAGGGAAGTCATCCGATCGGTGCATCCGGAGCTTTCCACGGCGGCCGGCTCTGCAGGCATGGAGGGCAAGCAGTGGCTCGGGGCAAAGAGAATGGGGCCAGGACACGGACATGGTGAGGAGGTGGACGGGGGGCGGGGGGCGCATTCTGGAGGTAGGGATGCCAGGAGCTGCTGAGGACCGAAAGCGGGGAAGAGAGAAAAGGCAAAATCAAACGGGACTCCAGGCCTTCCAGGCCCTATGCCAAGTGCCACAGGCCTTCTGCAGTGCCAGGTCTCACCCAGTGGGCTATGAACCCTTCTGCCAGGTACGCAACTGACATGCCACCACCAGGGAGAGGTTCATTTGGCCAGAACCAGGCGAGGAGGCATCTGCTACAGGGCGACTGCCTTCTGGAGCCACGCAGAGAGGGGTTCGTGCGAGCAGCTCAGGGAAGAGGTGGGCCGCTGGCCCCCAGAAGAGGTTATGAGCTCTGGCCTGTGTGGCCAGAGAGAGAGTCGGTGCTTTCTGGAACACTTGGCAGCCTTAGCCTGACAAGATAAGACGCGCCAGCTGAAGGCCAGAGAGAGCTTCCCTCTAGCCACGGGACAAGGGCTGCCGTGAATGGGAGCGAGCTGTGGACACTTCGATCCACACTGTTACAAAGGGCGCGCGGGAGGAACCTCCACCGGGGCTGTGGTATCCTTTTAGCTGACTTTGGTATACTATTTGGAATTTTTACTTCCTTCACATGCCCTGCAAAAGCCCTCGGATTTGAAAGCGTGCTATCTGCACCGGGAGATTAAGCAGCACGGTCTTCGAGCCTGAACACTCTTAAAAAAAAAAAAAAAAAAAAAAAGCCCAGGATGGGAACACAGTCTTTTGTGACCTCCCACTGGTAACCACCTACGTTTCTGTGTCAAGTATCACCTGAAGATCCTGGGAATGGAGCAACCAGTCTCTCAGAGACAGCAAAGCCACATTAAGGGACCTGCTGAGGTCACAGGCGGGAGCCAAGCCTTTGTCACCACACCAGAACTCTGGCCACTACCGTGGTTTCCCTAAATAACGGCTTGAAAAGGAGTATGATTCAGCCACTTCTCCAATGGGAGCCCTACCCTATGGAACGATTTCAAAAAGCAGAGGGAAAAGTCACTTACCCCGATATGCACAGAAGCCTTCTTTATAATCTCGAAAGGCAGGAAACCACCTAACAGCCCAGAATAAGGAACTGACTGTTAACGGACTGACACGCAGCCACGAGGAGGAGCACGATCACGAAGGACCGGGCTGCCACATGGGCCACGGGTGACCACGGGCCATCACGTGGGAGGGGGGAGAAACAGGCAGGGCTTACACTGGTCTACACAGAGTGATCCAAACCTACACCAACAGAGGCTTAAAGGAGTTACGTCAAGCTCGAGAGGACACAGGCATTTTGTTTGTTTCCTTTAATGTGGTCATGCTGTTTTCATAACAACACCAGTAATAATAATAATATCCCGAAGCATCAAAGGCTTATGGGAAAGATGTTCATTTCAACACCATCTCAGAAGGGGCTGGTTCTCAGGCTCAGTACAAGGCCCCAAGCTTGGGTCTTGGGTTCAATCTCTGCGCCACTATGTCTCCCCACCTCACCATGGATGTCTGTTGTCCCGCCCTCCCTGCCCCCAAGCTGGAAGGATGCATTTTATTCCAAGTCCTGTGGGAGGAGGAAGGGGGCAATCTACAGCAACCTGAACCAAGGGGAGACACGGAGATTAGGACTCCCCCGAAAGAACTCGCTCCCCAACAGCTGCTTCCTGATGCTTGAGCCTCTTTGACTGAGCAGGAGAAGAAAGATAACGATCATCCCCTCTACACCGTCACCGGAGACTGGCCAATTTCCAGTGCCACTAAAAGCTCCAAGTTGGAGGCCAGCCTCCCACGCGGGTGATCCCACAGCGGGATCCTAGCCAAGATGCCCTGGGCAGGTTCTACCTCTGCTGCTTCTACAGCCCTCGCTCAGCTCATCGGGAGGCTGCGAGGGAGCAGAGGAAAAGGCTGGGGTCCCACAGGACCACCAGCACTCACCGTGCTACAACTAGCCAACCATCACGTCTCGTGCGGACAGAGCAATACTATCATTTACCGGTGTCTGCCCCATGCCAGGCGTTGTGCTAGGGAAGGGGAAACTCATGCCCCTCTCCCTGCAAGGAGGGTGTCAAGATTGCCCCATTTTACAGAAAGAGAAACTGAGGCTCAGATGGCATCAACCTCACCCCACACAGATCACTCTCACAGCTACTAAATGGTGACTTGACCCCACTTCCGGCCGACCTCAGACACATGGTTTTCAGAATGGTAAGGCCTCCTAGCCCATTCAGACGTCCCCAGCCAAGAATGTCCCCGTGGAAGATGGGGGTGGAATGGCACTGGGGAGGCTGCTTCTTGGAAGACCCCTGGAACCAGGACTCTCTTGGATGGGTTTCCCAACAGAGACCTGCTCTCAGGGATGGCTCAAATGGGCTCCTCCTTACTGAGGATCTCATTTCAGCCTCCTGCTCGGAGCAACCTCCCCATGGTGGGATTTCCTGGGAGGGGAGACGTGGGGGGGGGGGGGGGGAGACCACACTGGAGCAGGACATCCCTGGCACATTTAGGAGTGGGCTCAGGACGAGGCCCCGCCTCCAACATTTCTCAGGCCTGCCCTACTCTAGGCCCCATCGTGTGTTTCATGGGCCTTCCAGCTGCCAAGAAGGAAGACCAGAGCCTTGACCAGGCTGGGTGCCCTGTGCTCGCTCCGCCACCCGCCTGCATGTCCATCCCGACCAGGCTCCCTGACCCAAGGGTGCCACTGCCCAGCCACGCATTTCCTGGAGATGGACTCCCTGCTTCCTGGAAGAAAGTGGAAGTGAACGAGGCTCGGTTCCAATACCTGCTTCAATACCTAGCCGGTTCTGATCCCTGCTGGGGGACTGGGAAGCAGGGTGAGCTCCTCAGGATACCAGGCTCTAGCCAGAGCAGGGCTCACTCCACATACTCTGTACCATGCCTTCTCAGTGACTTCTGCCTTCTACTGCCTCTCTAGGGGTTATTAAATAATTTATAGCTACACTGTCCAATGGGACAGCACCAGCCTTATGTGGCTCCAGAGCATCTGAAATGTGGGGAGTCCAAACAGACATGGACTAAGGGATGAAATGTGCAACAAGACTTCAAAGATTTGGAATTTAAAAAAAAAAACAAAAAAACAGCTCATTACATGTTGCTATTGATTACATGTTAAGATGGTAACATTTTGGGGTACCTGGCTGGTTCAGTTGGTTCAGAGTCTTGATTCTGGCTCAGGTCATGATCTCAGGGTTGTGGGATTGAGCTCCATACAGGGATCCGTGCTGGGTGTGGAGCCTGCTTGGGATTCTCTTTCTCCCTCTCCCCACTCCCCCTGTCTCTGCTCCATTCCCCCCCCACCGCCTCAAAAAAAACCAATACTCTGAATGTATTGGGCTAATGTGTTAATCTCACTTATCTCTTCTTATTTTTTAAAATTTAATTAAAAGTGGAAATGATATATGAAACTTGCAGAACCTTCCACGGCAGGTAGATAAATAGAGACCCACTGTTCACATTTGGGTGAAAATATTTACACGTTAACAAATTTTAAACTAAGTTAAATTAAGTACTAAATTCCTGAATTATATACCCAGTGGGCCACTAAGGAATGCCAGGTTATTTCCATTTTGTCTGAACTCTGTAACAAAAATCCTTCCTAGCTAAGCTGGCACAAGTCCTTATTCCAGAGGATACATATGAGCGAGTTAAGTAACTTTTGTTTCTTACTGTTAACTTGTTTTCCGGAAGGTTCTACCAAAGTTACAGTTCTACCACCACAGGTCGATGGTGTCCAGTACTAGGTGTTACACCTTCTTTAGTTAGAAACAAAAACAAGGGGCCCCTGGGTGGCTCCGTGGGTTAAGCTCAGGTCATGGTCTCAGGGTCCTGGGATCGAGCCCCACATCGGGCTCTCTGCTCAGCAGGGAGCCTGCTTCCTCCTCTCTCTCTGCCTACCTGTGATCTGTCAAATAAATAATAAAATAAAATAAAATAAAAAACAAAAAAAAAACAAACAGTAACCAGCACACTTGCAAACTTGTAATTTGTACTTCTTTCATTATTACGTAGGGTGAGCATTTAAAACCTGTTATCATTGGCTTCTGTATCCTTTCTCTTGGGAATGGTTTGTTGAAATTGTTTGCCCATTTTTCTGGGGAAGGGCTTTACCTTTTCCAATGGATCTGTAGGACTTTTTTTTTTAAGTATTATACAATTCCATTTCTTACCATCATATTTGGAAAGTATTTCTGCAAATTTATCATATACCTGTTTACAGTAGATGACTGTTTTATTTTCCAGACTGCTTATTAATTTTTATATAGCCAAATCTGTTTCATTGTTTGCGGCTTTCACTATAGGAAGCAAAGACCTTCCCCGCTTCTAAGAGTATGAAAATATTTCCTTCCTCTAAAGCCACCAGGTAACGTAAGAATGAACAACTACAGAAAAATACTAGGAGGAAATGCAACAAAGTGAAGACAACTGTGTGTCATTTAAAATAGAAAAAAAATTAAAATATAACAGTAATGTTAGTTACTGATTCCATATAGGACTGTTGTTAAGATGTGGGTGAAGCATTAAATGTTACCTTCATTGGATAGGAAAATTCTTTAAATACAAATACCTCCTACTCACAACTGTATTTCCAGGCTCCCCTTTGTGTTCACAGATCTGTTGATTTCTCAACCTGGTCTACACTGCCACTCTATAAAACGTGTTTAAGCCTCTAATAGGGTAACATCCCTACTTAACTTTTTTTTTTTCTAAAATGCTCTTGTTTTTTTTCTAATGTTGTTATTCTTCCAGATGGACTGTAAAAACGTAAATCCCCAAAGAAATCCTGGCGGGATTATGTTGAACAGAAATGAAGTAAGAAATAAACTTGGAGAAGAATAGACTTGATTGCCACATCAAATCTTCAGGCCTTGACTCAAGTCTTCTGGATACCCTCCCATGAAATGTGGTAGGTTTTCTTCCTACAAGTCGCACACAGTCCTGGTCATGTTTATTCAGGGTCATTTAATGCCCTCTTATTGTTCAAAGTGGGTTCTGCCTCCTGCTGCTTTTCCACAGCTATAGGTTCTGACCGTCAGAGCTGGTAAATGGGAAAGCTACAATCTTGATTTATACATATTTAATGTCCACCCTACTAAACTTGGACTGTCCAGCACACACGGGAATCAATGTTAGGGTTGGACCTTTTGGGCCCTGCAACTAGACAAGCCCATCATCTGTAACTAGTAATAATTCTGTCTCCTCCATTCTTTATTCTTATCTTATTACATCTGCTACAATTGCCAATGTAACATCGAATAACACTGCTGACACGAAGCACCTGTTCTTGGCACTCCACAGTAATATTTTCAACTTCTGGCAGTCGATAGAGTAACTGCTGGTCACACAATCCTTTATTTTAAATATTTAAACTTAAAAATTGACGCCAGATGCAGTTTTTTGGAAAACTTACCTATAAAACATACTTGCATAAATGAATCTGCTTTTTCGGCCCCGAACTTCAGGAGATTCAAATTCAGATTAAGTATTTGTGAAATTTAGCATCCAAGTGAGGATGTGCTATAGCAGTGAAATACACACGGGATTTCTGAAGACTTTCTATGATGAAATAATGTAACATCTCACTCATTGTTTATGACTATGCGGTGAAATGGCAATCTTTTGGGTATGTACTATGTTAAATAAAACATTAAAATTAATCTCATCAGTCTTTAGTTTTTAAAATGTGGCTACCAGAGGACGGGAAGGCTACCTATGTGGCTAGCATGGTACTCCACAGGCAGTGCTGTTCTAGAAGGTTCTCTGCGAACCATGATGCTCAACCACTGGATTCAGAGACATTCCTGTTCATTTCAGAGAACTTACAGCTCTTACAGTTTATGAGCAAATGAAGCCAGTAACTCAGCCAGGCTCAGTTGTAGCAGGGAAAATGCACTATAGCTTAATTTACCCCTTAATGGCTGGAAAACAGAAGCAGCTGTCCTACCTGGCTCAGACAGTGACTTGTAATCAAGGGAACTGTGGAATAACATTTCCCAGAATGGGCTGTGGCGGCTCTCAGGCCGGTGCCTAGGAAGCCACTCTGGGCAGGAATATCCTAGCCCCAACCTGTGGATCTCAGGTGGACAGGCCCTTCCTGGACCATGGGTCACCACAAATATGAGAAAGGGAAATCACATTCCCTGAGCTTTTGTTCTGCACCAAGCAGCTGCTTTATCCTGACTACACTTTGCCTTTAAAAAAAATAATAAATAGGAGCGCCTGGGTGGCTCAGTGGGTTAAAGCCTCTGCCTTCGGCTCAGGTCCGGATCCCAAGGTCCTGGGATCAAGCCCCGCATCGGGCTCTCTGCTCAGCATGGAGCCTGCTTCCTCCTCTTTCTCTGCCTGCCTCTCTGCTTACTTGTGATCTCTGTCAAATAAATAAAATCTTTTTAAAAATCATAATAATAATAAATAAAAGTAATAATACCATCCTGTTTTCTTCCCCACAATCCCACTGAGTTATCACCAGCCCATTTCGCAGATAAGAAAACTGAGGCTAAGAGATTGCCTTGAGTCCCCAGGCTATACACACTTGCTAGGGACAGAGCAGAGAGAAGGGTCTTGAGATCTGCCAGATTCTGAACCCTGGGCTTTTCCCCCTCCACCAGAGGGGGCACCGGGGCAGGTCAGAAGCCATGCTGGGGCCCCTAAAGGTTCTGGATGCATGAACACCCGTAGGACATGCATTTTTAGAAAAATTTTATTTATTCATTTGACAGAGAGAGATCACGAGCAGGAGGGAGACGCGGAGGGAGAGGGAGCAGCAGAGACCCCACTAAGCCAAGAGACCAACATGGGGTTCAATCCCAGGACCAAGAGATCATGTCCTGAGCCAAAGACAGTTGTTTAACCACCCGAGCCACCCAGGTGTCCCAGGATACATAGTGCTACACAGCATTTCAGGTTAAAATGGCTCTAGTCTGGGCACGCCACTCCCTGCCACTCCAGGGAGAAGTGCAGATAAATTCTGGGAAACACAGACCACAGCCAGCCACCAGAAGCCTTGCCCTGCTCCTGCAGGGCTGGGAACAAGCCTCTCTGCCCTCCAGCTCCCTCACCTTTATCCCTGTATCCACCTCCCTCCTAATCCCAGAACTGTGTGCTCTGGGCCAGGGGAGGAGAGTGGGGAAGGCAGTGGGTGCGGGAGGGAGAAAGCCTCCTCACCACCTGGGAGTTAAAACTGCTCTGGGAAAAAAAGAGAAGGCATGACCCATGACCCCCTGGTTGGGGGGTGGGGGGACAGGAAGCTACAAGGGAGTCCAGATGAAGAGCCAGTGACTCAAGGGTATTGGGCAACTCTGGCTAGTGGAGGCTCTCTTCCTGGAGACGTGCTTCCCTCAGCCTGTCCCGGGACAGACTGACGGATACAAGCACCAGGTTGCCATCACAGAGGGAGGAGCTGGGAGAGAGCAAGAGGTGCCTGGGGTGGTGGTGGGGGGCCCCGGGATCAGCAGCCCCAGCGCAGGGCAGGTCTCCCTCACCTGGGAGGGCCCCCTTGCTCCTCCCTCCTGCCCAGAGCTCCTGCCTCGGAAAGAACGCGGCTGGGCTTGAAATCAGATATGTCAAGCCCTGTTGGGTTTCACTTCCCTCTCCTGAGTGTACAGTGCTCAGCGGAGTGGGGACAATGGAAAGGACACTCCCGGCTCTTGGCTCTCAGAGGGGCAAAGCATCTATACTCGCTCCGGAGCAGGCTGTGAGTGGGTCTTGGCCTTGCCGGGGTGCGTGCAGGGTTGAGGCAAAGGCATGGACCCTGGAGCCAGGTGCCTCCCGGCCTGGCCACTCGGGGCGTCTGCTCCGCACTAGCTTGTAGCTTTCCAAGTGATCTGATCAATGACAGCACAGACCTCCCAGTGTGACCCGGCGAGGAGGTGAGCGCTCACCTGTGTGCCATGGAGGTGCTGTGACAGGTTCTCTCTCCCTCTCAGTGCATAGCCCATGTCTGTATCTGGGGAGGCAGGAGGAAAATTCCAGCATCCCCAGTGACCGGCGCTCTGGCCAAGTTCAGGAGGACATGTGATGAACCTGGGACACCTATCTCAGTGTCACCTGACAATACCCCATCCAAAGGCTCCAGGGCTGACCCTTTTCCAAGTCCTTGGAGGGTCCCCGGGATGAGGCACGGCAGGGAGAGGGAAACTCCAAGCTTCTGAGGCCGGCGCAGGGGACTCTAGTCCCCCCCTAGCCGCAGGTCCAGCAACCTGAGACCCGTTTCCCTGCCCATCTGACTTCCACCTTCCTGATCTTTCGTGATGCAGGAGGGAAGAGCCCGGCTTCTCAGACAGGACTTAATACTCTTTCTGATTTCAGCTTGATTGGGGGTCGGGAGGGATGAGACAAAGGTGGGATAAAATAGCTCCCTGACCTTCCTCTCTAGGATGAGGGTTGGAACACTCTGGAATCTGGGGGCGCTCTGGGGGCTACCAGCAACCGATAAGGCGCAAACCCTCCACACTCTCCACCCCTCCCCCCAATAAAACACTGGTTGGTCCGTAGGACCTAATCCAGCTCTCAACAGAGATGCAGAGGCTACAGCGGAGCCCACAGAAGGCTCCTTTTGTGTCCCTCCAGGGCCAAAGGCACTAGTCCCCTTTTGCTGCTTCAGGGTCAAGGGCAACGCTGTACGGAATAAAGAAGGGTTGCAGGGAGCAGTTCTGAGGGCACGAAGGAGGGGCAAGAGCAGAAGGTGGAGCGCAGAGCCTGGCTGCGCGGCCACCCCGGGAAGATCTGAAGCTGGGTTGGGCAGTTCACATTCAGTCACCGCAAGAACGGCACAGACACAGGTGCACGGAGAACCCGGAGGCTCTCCCAGGTCCCCCCCGACCCCCATGGCCAGGGCAGAAGGCAGTAGCCTGAGCCAACAGGGGTGAGCAAGACAGGCTGTTCCTGAGTACACACGAAGGGAAGTTTCTTGCCTGACACTGCTGTCTTACAGATGTGCCCCCGATCCCCCTCCCTGCCGCTCCCTAAGCCCGCCTCCATGGCCGCGCCCCACACTGCCCTTGCCGAGCCCAAAAGGGAGCCCATTCCTCAGCCTGGGAGCATGAGTGGAGACTTCCCGTGCCTCTGTTCCTGGAGAAGGTGGAGGGGTCTGGATGCCAGGCCTTGCCACCCTGGCACGGAGCCCCAAGCTGCAAGCTGGCAGTGCCTGGGGGAGACTCTGATGTACGTTTCTGGAAGGGAGCCCAAGGCTCCACAAGCGGCGTATTTTAAACCCGAGCTTCGAGGACGCCGAGTGGGAATATGGAAAACTAATAGCTTCAACTTCCTTTGCAACGCACCGCGAACCGACAAGGGCCACATCCAGCCGCACACCAGTCCCTCCCGGCACCACCATCCACCTCCCTATCTGGAGAAGGCTGGCACGGGTCTGTCCTCCCCTGAGCACCCCAGAAGTCCTCTCCAGACCAGGCCTTCAGGACTCTGCCAGCTGGCTCCAGAGTTTGGTTCCTTTTCCCAAGGTTGAGGAAAAGCCTCCAGGACGTAGGTCAGAAGAGCTAAGCTTGGGTCAGCCCTCTCTCAGCTCCCAGGGCAAGATTGCGTAAGACCCATCCCTCCACCCCCAGGCCTTATCTCTGGCATCAACCCAGATCCTGTTCCTCCAAGGGACAGACTCCTCCCTCCCCACCTAGAGCCAAGCTCCTCTAAGCCTGTGGAACATCTAGCCCAGCAGAACCAAGCTGGAGACGCTGACAGCAAGAGTCATTGGCTCTCCACTCCCACCGACCCAAACCAGATAAGGGAAGAAAGATAGGGTGGGAGCATGGGGGAGGGGTGAGAGGGAGAAAGAGAAAGCAGACAGGGGAGCCTGGCCAATATCAAACACCTTGCCTGCCACACCTGGGCACAGCCTGTCCCAGCCACAGAAATCAATCAGCCGCTCCAAAGGTGGAGAGGGCTGGAATCCTTGAACCAGAGCCAATCTGGGGCCCTTCTGGGAAAGCGCCTCACTTATCAAGAAGGGTCTAAGATTCCTCTCCCAGGTCAACATCTGCCGGGGGTGGGGGTGGGAGAGCCAGTCCATTCTGTAATTAAGACTCTCCTTCGCTTAGGACTCCGTGGACTCCAGTCCTGGGAGGGCTGGTCAGTCAGTCTCTACGGGGCAGGAGAGCAGAAGTCAATGTGCGTCCGCAACCCCACTGGGATGAGCCCTGGTGGGCGGGCATGTGTAGAACAGCAATGAAAGTGAAAAAGAGAGGTCAAGAGAAAAAATGGCAGAAACCCCAGATAACGGAAAGAATGTTCCAAGCGGAGGCCTGAGCGAAGGGTTTTCCATGAATCCTGGCTCGACTACGAGCAGGGAGTCTGTGAGCTCGGGAGAGAGACATCAGAAGGGCTGGGAGTCACCCCAAACTGCCACCTCTTGGGAACAGACACACCAGATCACACCAGCCCACTCCCAGCCCCTGTGTGGGTTGCCAGGACCCCCGGGGGAAGACCAGAACCCACTGGCTATCTCCCCTAGGTTCACGGAAGCCCCCACTGTGGGAAGTAGCAGCTGTATTTAAGGAGGAGAGGGGCGAAGTCCACACTTGGAGGAGATAAACACCCTAATCAGTCAGTCACAGGGGCAGCTCGCACAGGCCAACTGGTGAAAACCGGAGATCACATGGCACCCCCACACTGGTGGGTCCTGGCTACCTCACAGGCAGGGAGCCTCCCAAGATTCCAGAGAATGCCCCATTACAGCTCCGGGAGCCTGGGAGCCACCTAGAGGCCTGGATGGGCCCAGCCTTGGGCCAGCAAACTCCCCATTTCTGGGGGAAACCCACTGCTCGGCTTCCCCTTCCTTTGTGCCCTGTTCTTTGTTCTCTTAAAATTCAGTCCGTCCTGCTGGTGGTCCCCTCCTCCACCCCAGCCTCGGAAAGGGGGCGGGGGCGGCGGGGAGTTATTAGAAACCCTGACTGTTCCAAGAAGTTGCATTACCGGACGCCCTCCTGCGCCGGGGCCCCTCATTGTTTACGCTGGCTGCAGGGGGAAAGCTCCCCCTGGTCCAGATGGCCGCGGGGAGGGAGGATGAGGGAAAGCCTCCCTCCAGCACCACAAACCCTCTAGAGAGAAGCAGCAGGCTGCAGCGGCTCGGGGACCTTTTCCCCATTCAACCGCTCCGATACACACGGGCCAAGAATAGTCGCCGCGGACGCAGCGGAGGGCGTGGGAGCCAGTCAGATTGCAAAGGGCGACAAGAAAAGAGAAAGCATTGTATTTCCCCTCCATTCTCCTAGGGACAGAAAGAAAACTTCCAAAGCCCGGGCTGCAGTATCTCTACGGGAAACACCAGGAATCTGGTTTGAGTTAGCAGAGCACCCCCCCCCCCCCCCAAGCCACACAGGCGCGCGCGCGCGCGTACACACACACACACACACACGCGTGCGCGCGCGTACACACACATACACACACACACACACACAGGCTCACAGTGCTCCCGCTCAGTCCTCTCCCAGGAACCCGCCCAGCTACAGCCCTCCAGCCCCGGCTCCCACTTCCCGCCCGGTTCCCCCAGTCCCGAACTCACCCGCGGCGGCCCAGCCAGCAGGGCAGCTGGCGGGGTACGCACCGGCGACAGGGACAGTATTGTACCCCCCGGTTGGGGGCGCTCCGGGGAGGGGGCGGAGCCACCGACAGCTGCGACCGCGGCTCCACCGCCCCAAGCGGGTGATTAAATCATTAACCGAGCGCTGGCGGCCGGCGGCCGTCGGCCCGGCCAGCAGCGCTTGGCCCCGGGCGCACCCGGCGCGCCAAGCCCGCGCGCAGCCCCTCCGCGGAGCTGCCGGCTCGGCTGCGCCCCACCCCGCCCGGAGGCGCCGCGGCCTCTCCCGCCCGGGCCTCCCCGCGCCGCGGCCTCCAGGTCTGCCGAGGCGGCGGGCGGGGCGGGAGCCCGGCGGGGGTTGGGGAGGGCAGTGTTTGTTTCCCCGGCCGGTCCCTTCCAGGCAGCTCCTTCCCTCTTTCCTCCCCGGCCCGGGGACACTGGGTGGCGTGTGCTGCAGTGTGTGTACGAGAGCGAGCGCGTGTGTGCACGCCTCCGCCACTACAGGCGAAGAATTCGGCTCTTATCCACGGAGAACTCCGGGCGCACACACGCCCCCCTCGCGGAGACGGCGGGCGGCGCGCGGCGATTGTGGTGCCCCGGCCGGCTCCAGCGCACGCCCCACTCCCCCGCCCGCGGATGGACCTTTAAAGCCGGGAACCCCCGTCCCCCCCGCCCCAGCAGCGCCCTGGGTCGGACGCCGAATCCCAGTCTGGGGAAAGGAAATCGAGGCGGAGCGCGGCTTCCCCGGCTCTCGGCCGCCCCTCCTCCCCAAAGCCCGATCGGCTCGGACAGGGGGTGCGCGGCTCCGGGTCCCAACACCCGGGCCGCCCCGCACGCGCCCCGGCCCAGCCCTTCCACCCGGGGGCGGGCGCAGGAGTGGGGGTCTCTGGGCCCTCCTCCCCGCCCCTCGGCCTCCTCTCCAGGCGTTTTCCATCCTCTCCGCCCCTCTGGGGGCCTCGAGCCCACCCAGGGCGCAGGGCGCAGGCGGCTGTCGCCTACCTGAGTCCCCAGAGACGCGAGCGCCGGGCCGGCGTGCCTGCGCTGTCCCCTCCGTGGGCTCCGAGCGGCACCGGGGCTGGAGGCCCATGTCAGCGCCGGCGTCGGTTTCCCTCTGGCTCTCCGGCTTTCTGGGCGGCGAGCCTCCCGGACACTCCCCTTCCAGGCTCCTCCCGCGCCCTCCCGCCCGCGCCCTCCGCGCTGAAGTCACGGCGCCGCCGCAGCCAATGGCGGCTGCGAACCCCCGCCCGGCCGCTTGGCCTCCTAGGTTCAAATCTGCCGGTGTGAGACCGTCGGAGCTCCATGTGGGGAGGCCGGCCGGGAGCCGGGGCCCTGGGGTCCCGGGGAGCCCGGGCGGTGGCCAGGAACCAATATCCCCGGGCCCCTGCCTCCCGGCCCGGCACCCACGAGAGACGGGAGCCCGGGGGTCTGCGCTGCTAGACCAGTGGATTCCGTCCCAGACCCTTTCTGGAATCGAGAGGGGCGGGGAGGGGCCGGCCGAGGCCAGCCTTGAGCGGGTGCAGGAGCGGGGTTTGGGCGGGGTGACCTGGCTTTGATCGGCCAGCTTTCCGGAGGCCTGAGTCCTGTGCCTCCTAAGTATCCGCGGAGACTACGTTCAAGTTCTGCTCCTAGTGAACCTCTGGGACGATGAACTCCCGAGCGCCAGAGGAGCAGGCCTGGTCTGCCTTTCCCTCTCCCCATCCCCCTGCTTGTGTTCCCTCTCTGGCTGTGTCTCTCTCTGTCAAACAAATAAATAAAATCAAAATAAATAAAATCCTTAAAAAAAATAAAATAAAAATAAAGTCCTGAGATGGTGTGTGGGTTCCAGACTCCGCTCCAACGCAGGTGGCTTTTTGTGGGACCCTACAGGAGGTCCTTTTGGGCTGGTGCTTTACCCCACTTGGCTGCCAGCTGGAAGCTCCCCCCCCCCCCTCCCCGCCCCCATTACTGGCGGTCCTGAAACCACAGCTTAGTCTTAACGGTCCCGTGAAAACTTACCTGATTGGCTGGGGCGCTGCCTGCGCTCCCTCCTTGCCTCCATTTTTAACACATTATTTTGTCTTTTAGGGCCAGCTGTTCAGCAATTTGTTCTCCTTTTTACAGGTGTCTGGGGGTTGGCCTTCCCAGTTAGATTACACAGCAATTAAGCATACCTCCAGGACAAAGTCTTCACCCCTGTGTAATTCTGCTGCTCCTTATCCGAATTCAGGGCTCTGCGAGGGAGGCTCGTTCCTCAAACACCGCCTTTCATTATGGTTTGCCTTTGGGGCAAAGATGTGTAAAACTCAACCCTGCCTTCAGGAGGTGCACGGTGGCTGGCTCCCCAGGGAGCTCAGTAGGTGATGCTAGACAGTGGTCCCCATGGCACTGCTAGGACCCTGGTGGGGCGGCTTCATTGAAAGACAGTGTCACTTGTCCCTGATGTTTGGAATCTCAGACCTGTGAATTTCTAGGGACCTTTGCCTCCTAAGTATCTACTGAGGGTAAGTTTTGCTCCGAATTTTCAGACCTGTCTACGGATGATCAGAGGAAGTTAACAAAATGAGGAACTTGAAGCTCGAAGAGCTACCTTGAAATTTCTGGCAAGCTCTAAGCCCCTGACTTTGGAGAGGGATTTGAGGACTTAACGGCACCTCTGCTGTAACTTGACCTATAAGCTTTTAGGCCTGGGCGTGTGTCTCTGCCTGTCGGAGCTGCTGGGACCTGCCCTGAGGGTTTGGGTTTATTTGATACTTAAACTGCCCCACCCCCTGCCTCCCAAGGCCCCCACCCATCCCAAACACACACCTTCCTCCTTTGTTAACATTGGGTTCTGGGCATCTTAGTTCCTATTGTTTTGCCCCAGCTTGAAGATGGTCCATGACAATGGGTGGCTTAATCCTGCCTCTGAGTAGAGAGCCCACTCCAGTAAGTTGCTCGAATCAGGTTTGCCATAAAGTAGGACTCTGGGCAGGTCATTTCACTTTCTGGAGGGACCTGACCTATGGCTTCCCTAGATCTATTCGGAGTCCCTTCACCATCCTCCCCCCGCCACCCCGGGGGTTAGCCAAGGTGGTCCAGGATGGAAACCTCAGCACCTCACCAGGGCCTGATGTCTGCACAGCTTGGAGCCTTGGTGATCTGAGGCCCTGCCCACCCCCCCACCCCCCCACCCCCCCACCGCCCCGGCTATTCTTGCCCACCCTGGGTGCTCTTTCATGTTGGCTCCCCGCTCTAGGGAACCACCTTTCACAGGGCAGAGGGAAGCTCTGCTGGGCACCCTGGGAAGATCCCAAGGGCAAGGCCCCCCACCATGGGGGAAAGTCCACCTCTGGGGTGGGGGCTCTTTTGCTTCTGAGGGATTTAACCCACATCAGGGCGTTGGGACAGCCAGTGAACCCAGAGAGCAAAACAGCAGTTCATCCCCATAGGTCTTGGGGACAGGACAGTGTCTGATGGGCACTGGAGTCTCCAGTGTGGGCCGGCATACGTGCATCGAGCAGGTGAATGAATGAGCAAAGTCCAGAGCCCGGTACACCCTCTTCTCCCATTTGCAGCTCCAGCCTCGAACTGAGCTCTGTCTGGTGACAGTGACCTTGCTGGGCCATATACAGGGTTAGGGATCCTCCCAGGATGGCAGGTCCCAAAGCTCAAGGGGCTGAGGGAGGCGCTGTGTCTCAGAGGCCCCCTGGCCCTCCTTGGCAAGGGAGACAGGCTGCGCACCAGGCTGGGGCTCTCTGGAGGCAGGAGGTAAGCAGTCAGCTTGAGCTGGACCCAAAGAAGGTGATAAGGTGGGTCAAGGACCGGCAGACAGAACAGAGAGGCCATGGAATTTACTAGAAATGAGGCCAGATGTGGGGTCAGAACATCTGGGCTGTGTGACTTTGGAGGAGTCAGTCTCTTTGAGTCATATCTGTAAAAGGGGACAGTTACAAACAGCCTTAGGAGGTTATCAGGAGGATGGACGGAGATAAAGCATGTGACCTTGTTTTGTGAACTGTCAAGTCCAAAGTAAGGTTTCTGGTTTCTGTTATCATTGTTAAGTCAGACTTTAGCCTCTGGGTTCCCTCCTCTATCCTTCTGCCAGGGGAAAAGACAGACACCCCGCTCCCCGCGCCCTCCAACTAGAGGTTCTGGGTCACTGTGCGTTGTCCCGTTATTAACATGCTTCCCCTGACCACTGAGCTGGGACATTTCCAGGGAGGTGCGAGATGGTATGAAGTATCTTGTTTATCTGGGAGGGAGGAAAGGATGGGAGAAAAAGACACAGTCAGGGTTCTGGGTTCCTCAGAAAATTAGCATAGACTTCAGCTAAAGATAGTGAGTCTCAGAAACATGGATCCCGGAAGGAAGGTTTCATGTGGTGTCCAGATTTCTGAAGCCCCATGCTTCCACCACCAGTGACCTCCCCCCGACACATACACCAGGGAAAAGCAAAAAAACCCAGCTCTGGGCTCCTCTTGGTGCTCCAAGGGCCTGCCGCTCTCCATTGAGAACTCAGACGCCTGAGGCCAATCTGGGTTCAGATCCCACCTGTCACTGTATGACCTGAAAGAAGTCACTCGGGTTCCAGGGGGGGCTCAGTGTGCTCATCCGTAAATGGGGGGCATGTGGGTCCCTACCTCATGGAGGTGGGGTGAGGCTGGTAGAGAACGCAGGCCAGCCTTCAGCCTCAGGCTGGGGCCCCACGAGGGCTCCTGATGTGGTCGCCGGCTGGTCTCTGAATGAAGGGCTCATGTTAGACCTCTGGGAACGCGTTTGTTCCTGAGCATCCCCTCCTGGGGCAGAGAGGGGCCCATTCTCATCAGTGTTACCCCGAATCAAGCTAACAGAAAAAGAACGAATGCCATTATCTGTAAGAGGCAGTCTGGGACTTCGGATACTGATAAAGGAGTCTGCTGGGCTCCAGGTGGCCCTGGAGGGGCTCGCCCAGAGCCTTCTGCCATTGTCGCTGGAGAGGGGTGGGTAGACACCAGCTCTGCTGGAGGCAGCCCTTGATAACCAGAAACCCTCCTGGGCCCCCGAAAAGATGGAAAGAAAAGCAACCAGGGGGAAAGAAAGAGCTTTTGTCCACACCCGGAAAGGCTTGTTTCCTCCCCCAAAGCCCAAATCAGAGGTATATTGGCCTAAAAGGGGCACTTGGAGAAGGCAAGGCCGCTGTCAGCTGTTGAGAGTATTTTACTCTGAGTTAAGAATTCTACATCTCTGTCCCACCCAGTTGCTTTTACTCCCAGGTATCAGATTAAAGACAGAAAAGGCTAAGTACCCTGCCCAAGATTCCACGGCTAGCAAGTCCACTTTCTGGACTGAAACAAAGCCAGAGTCGTCGAGACTTGGAGCCCACGGTCCCAGCCACAAACCCACAAGATGGCAGGAAAGGAAACTGATTCCAGCTGAAGCATGAATGATCTTGTTACTATACTCGGCCACGGTAGGCAAGGGAAAGTCACTAGGGCAGACGGGACACCCATCCTATCGAGCAGACACACAACCTTATCAAGTCCAGGAGGGTTCTAGACGTTAAAGGGGGCACGTCAGTCCAGGCGGTTCTTAGGGGACCTCTGCCTGTCCTCGTTCCTTCTATCACTCCGTCTCTACCAGCCCGCATCCACCCCAAACACTCCAGTTAAATTCCTTCCTGGAGCTCAGCGCGTGGCCACGGAGTGAAGAGGAGGATGCTTAAAGCCAAAGGCATCACTCACCATCCTCTCTGTCCCAATGTGACGTGACACACGGACCCACATGTTCCAAGGGCTTAAAGGAACAACCCCCTCAAATCAGGAGGTCCTTGTGCCTGTGCCTTTGGTTGGGGTCACTCCTACCTCCTTCCCTCCCTTTGCACTGAGGCCCCAGATCCCAGATCCTTGGGCTGACCTGAGGCCTGTGTGCTTCTGTCTGACGCCAGGATTTCCCTCTGCTTTCCTAGCCCCCCTGGGCACCCAGAGGGAGGTTCCTCTAGAACAAACAGGTTCTAAGGGACATCTGTCTCTCCTCTGCAGTCTCTTCCCATATTCAAGCCGATGCGATTGTGTCTTCAGCCAGTGACTGCAAAGAAGCCACAAGGACGGGAAAGGGTCTGGTGTTTCGGTGTCCCTTACTCTTGTGGGAAGAATAAGGCAGAGGTGCCAGGAAACGTGTTTCTAGGCTGGGTGTAATTGTCAAAGCCCCTCATTGTGTCTACAGGGTTGGTTTTCTCTAGAGTTTTCTGTTTCCTGTAAGTACTGTCTTGCGTGTGTGCGTGTGTGTGTGTGTGTGTGTGCATATCTCTGTGTGTTTGTACGTGCATATGTGCATGTGTGTGTCCTTCCTCGGGTCCTGTAAAGCCTTTCAGTCATAACAATAACTCAGCCTGATGTCAGGGCTAATTTACACTTCCTGGCTTGATGGCTTGACGCCACAGGATGCTAGCTTTCTCCTCTACCCAAGTCCTCTGTTGCCTTCACAAGCCAGCTGTGGCTGAAGACAGCGGACATGTCAGGTAAGCCAGCAATGAGGACTCAGTTTCAAGCTGCTGATTGCCCAGACCCAGACCAGTGGAGTTTCTGGATAACAGATAAATCTTGACTGAGTGGCAAGCAGGGATTCCTCTAGAAAAGCATACTTTGCTCATGGAGGGGCACCCGAAGACACAGAAAGAGAGCAGGATGAGGAGGCATACGAGCCTTGTAATTAAATCTATAATAAACTAATTGCATGGAAATTTGCACGAGAGAATATTTCCCCCTTCTATCCCAGCACATAGTTTGGCTGCTTAGGGCTAATGATTAGAACGCTAGCAGTCACCCAGGCCTCCCACTTTACAGAACAGAAAATAAAGTCCAGAGAGGTGAAGTGAATTTTCCAAGGTCACACAGCCCTCTAATAGGGGGGATAGGATAGCTCTCTATTAGGAACCTGGGGGGATAGATGATTTCTTCTAACCCTGGGCCAGCACTTGTCCTGCTGCATCGGTAGTTTTCAAATATTTTATTTTCTTAAGTAGGGACTCCTTCTCTCTATACCTCAAGTGAAACTGTACGTGATCTAAAACAGATCAAGGTGGCCCTCCTACTGAATTTGCAGTGGGGTGAGCCTCCCAGAGCCCCACCTGCTTTAGCTCTGGAAGGTCTTCTGGGAGGTCCCAAGACATCAGGACACTGAAATTTACACCACCAGTCCTAACAATAGTAAGCCCTCAGGACAGCTTTGTTTCCACACGGTTCCAGGCACTTCTCTGGGGGCTTTTGCATGTATTAGATCGTTGGATCTCCAGAAAGCCCTGTGAGCGCATACCCTGATGGGGGCTGCAGGTGCTTTGCGGAGCTCTGTCATCTACACATCCTGGCAGGCAGCCAGGCAGCAGGAACCTGGGATCTTGACATGGGATCGTTGCTAGTTGAGGTGATTTCTTGCACACATGCACTCTGTCCCCACGTGGGTGATCCTGTCCTAGCAACCCAGCTCATCCCTGTCCTTCCTTCCCATTCTCATGTCATGTCATGGCCCCCTCTCCCCACAGGTGTGGAGAAGGCATGGCTCCAGCTCGGGCAACTCTGTAGGCTTGCAGAGCCCACGGCAACCGTGTGATCTGATCCAAAGGCAAACTGGTGGCCTGTGGGTTGGATGCACCCTGAAGATCTAGTCCATTTGCATGCACAGCTGTTCTGCACAGGAGTCTGCAAAACAGACTCCTTCCAAGCAGTCATTTAATCATGCTTCTAGACTCTATGGGTCCTAGGAATGGAGACTAAGGACAGAAAGAATGGTTTGTCTCTGTTTCATGATGTAAGCCGTCTCTGCTGGGAAGACTGAAGACAGGGTTGGGGATGGGCAGGTAGAAGTGGGTGGGTATGGGTGGTGTGACTCATTGGTTGGGGGCTGGAATCAGACTGGCTCACCTTCACTCCAGAGGTTACTCCTGGCTGTCAGCCAGAACTCTTCCCTATGGCTTTTCCACATGGGGTGGTTTGGGCTTCCTCATAAGATGGCGGCCAAGTGTCCAGCTCAAGCATCCTAAGAGAACTGGACAGAAACTATATGATCTTTTATGACTGTATTGGTCTTTTAGGGCTGTTATAACAAACTATACAGTGTGGTGACTTAACAGAAATTAATTCTCATAGAGAATTCAAAATCAAAATCAAGTTCAAAATCAAGCTATCAACTCAGTTGGTTTCTTCTGAGGCTACAAGGGAGAAGCTGCTCCATGCTCCCTCTCAGCTTCTGGTGGACTCGGGCATCCCTCGGCTTGTAGACCCGTCATCCTAATCCTGTGTCTTCCCTTGGCCCACTTCCTGCATCTCCACACTGTCTTCCTTCGGTGCCTATCTGTCTCTGTGTCCAGTTTCCCTTTTCATAAGGATGCCAATCATCTTGGATCAGAACCTACCTCCTCTTAACCTGATGATCTATAAAGACTCTATTTTTAAAGAAGGTCACATTCACGGGTCTTGTGGGTTAGGACTTGGACATCTTTTAGGGTGTCATAGCTCATCCCATGACAATGATCTTCAAAGTCACATAGCAGGGCACCTAGGTGGCTCAGCTGGTTAAGCTTCTGCCTTTGGCTCAGGTCATGCTCTCAGGGTCCTGGTCCCACATCAGGCTCTCAGTTCAGGGGGGAGTCTGCTTCTCCCTCTCCCTCTGCCTGCTGCTCCCCCTGCTTGTGCACTCACTTGCTCTCTCTCTCTCTCAGTCAAATAAATAAATAAAATCTTTTAAAAAGATCAAATAGCCTCACTTCTACTGTAGTCCTATGCCCTTCCCACCCAGGTTCAAGGGGAGGGCTCCACCTTTGAGTAGAAGGGTATCAGAGGTACCTTATAAGAAGAGCACATGTGATGGAGACCTACTACAATCATTTGGGGAAGATATGATCTGCCACAACAAAGCTTGCTATATATATATGTACATATGTATATGTGATTGCTAACATTTAGGCTTAAGGAAATTTACATAAAATATGGGTTTCTGGATCTTGAAGAATCAGAAAAACCTAGAACATGGGGCTCTCACCCTGCCTCACCCCCCTCCCAGTGGCAGCAGTCAGGGAGAGCTGCCCCTTTCAGGAGGCAGCAGGTTCTTCAGCTTGACCCACTTCCTGAGCACCCTTCTCTGAGGGCCATTGTCAGCTGTCATCTTGTCACTGTGCATCACTGTGCGTCCCTTACACTCAGCCTGCTTCTCTCCTATATGGCCTTGAGGTCCACTCCCGGGGCCGTGGAGGGTGTCCCGTTCAATGGTCCAGGTTGTGCAGAGGAAGCTCCCCGGGGCAAGACCCCCAAGAACTACCCCCTCAGGAGAAGCAGCCGGTGTCACGACAAAAACCACTGCACCCCGACTCCAAGAGCTGACAAGAGGGCCACGGAAAGGAACCAGCTTCTGATTCAGGGCCCAGTGTATGCAGAGCGGGTCTAGACAGGAGGACAAGGCTGGACAAGCTCAGACAGCTGGCTGATTACAGAGGGCAGGGTGAGGAGGAGTGGGGAGGTGAGCTGGAAAACTGCAAACAGATGTGGTCATATTCCCTCTAGCCCCGCCCCTAGGGTCGGCCCCTCCCCCAAGGTCGGCCCCGCCCCCGCCTATTTCCTTCCAAGAAATGACGTGGGGGCCACTTCTGAGATAGCTTCTCTGACTTCCCACCATTCCCATCTGTTTTCTAGAACCGTCCGGATGTTCCCTGCTATTGGCCAAACCCCTTTACAACTCATGTCACAAAAGTAAACAATCCAAGATCGCCAACTGTAGTTCAATGTCATCCTGGGAGCCTTGAACTAGAGCAGTAATTTTCTCAGCAGGAGAGACCATGGATGGGAAGCAGTCCAGCACTGGGAGTCAGAGGAGAGGCTCCAGCTCTGGGTCTCAGGCAGGAGTGTGGGCAGCTCCCTTCACCCCCAGGAGCTCTCTTCTAGCTGGAACCCGGGGTATTTTGGCTGGGGCAGTCCCCAGGCATCGGGGGTATCCCTGAGGACCCAGGCCCTGAACTTCAGGCAGGTTCCTTGGCCTCTCTGTGTTTCAGTTCCTGCCTTTGTGAGACAAAATGAGTTAATTTATGCAAAGCGGCTAGGAAAGCACTCAGCCAAGGGTGAGCTCTTGCTCGTGTGTACCCATGTCCTTGACCGCACCTGGGTGTCTTCCATCTACTGATGCTGTTGTGTTCTAGCAAAAGATTGGGAATGTGGAGCCTTGCTTTGTGAGGCTGTGAGGTGTCCCCAGGTACCAGGCACTGTGCCAGACCCAAACAACCAGGTAGGTCCAGCCACTCCCTCTGCACTTACCCAGCAATGGCCACAGAGGGAGAGAGGGCCTCCCCCCACCGCCCGAGTTATGGTCACGGGCATCTGTGATTAATATTTTGCAGATTGGTGGTGGGTGAGGGTTTTTCCTGACCTCAGGGAATGACTGTTATTTGGCTCTTACTGAGAGGTGGAAACAATTTAAGAAGGGGGAGGTTGGGGAGAAACAGGAAAACAAGCATCCCATAGTTGCCAATTTCATTCAGGGCTGGCTGGTGCTTTTGTACAGAAAGCTAAGACAGCCGGGGGAGGGAGCAGGAGGGAGGCGTGAGGTCTGGGAAGTGCCTGGTCCTGGGAAGGAGGCCAGCCAGCCTGTGCGAGTCTGTTGAACTTAAACCCTCCAAGATAAAAGACACACATTGGAGCTCCAAGGAGAGCCATGGCACGTTCCCTGGGACCACGATAACAAAGGACTATCGATGGGGGAGGTGGCTGAGACCAACACAATTTTATTCTCTCCTGTTCTGATGGCTGGAGGTCCAAAATCAAGGTGTCCACAGGACCACACTCGCTCTGAAGGTTCTAGAGGAGGCTCCTTCCTGGCCTCCTCCAGCTTCTGGTGGCTCCTGTAGTCCTTGGCATTCTTGGCTTGCAGAAGCGCCATTCCCATCTGTGTTCACATGACCTTCCCTGCGTTGTGTGTCTCTCTGTGTCCGCTCCTCTTATAAGGACACCTGTCATTGGATTTAAGGCCCACCCTACTCCGGTATGACCTCACCTTAAATAATTATATTTGCAAAGACCCTACTTCACATTCTGAGGTTCCAGGTAGACATGGATTTCAGGGGAACAGGAGTCAACCTACTATAGCACCTTTGACTCCCTTGCCTGGGGGTCACGCCATAGAGGTTCTAGCATACATGGACTTGACCGGAAGCCACTTTAGAACTGGGGTCAGTAAACTCCTCTTGTTTTTATATGACCCGTGCGCTAAAAATTTTTACATTTTTAAATGATTCAGAAAAAATACAAACCAGGATGATATGGCAGTACACGTCAGAAGTATAGAAAATTCCAATTTCCATGTCCCTAAATAAAACTTGATCAGAATATAGCTACCCATTCACGTATATATCATCTTTGGCTGCTTCCTTGCTAGGACAGGGACTATGGGGCTGGAAAAGCCTGAAATATTGACCGCTCGGCCCTTTAGGGAATACGTGAGTGTTCACCCCTGTGAACGTCACTATCCTGAAACAATGTTTCCTGCCTGACCTGAATCCATCCAGAAAGATCCGTCCAGGTCGAGCAGGGTCTGACCCCTGGCTGGAGGAAGCTTGGTGGTTAAGGGGCAGTGGTGGTGGTGTTGGGGGGGGGGGGGGTGTCGTGCACCGTGAAGCCAGCCAGGCCTGGGGTCCAGTCCTGGCTCTCGCACTTACCTGGCTTTCCCTGTCTGGGTGTCCTTCTCTGGTAAAAGGGCAGAGGCGAATTCCTGTGTCAGGGGGCCGCTGTGAGCATTAGCGAAGGGCAGAAAGGGACCTTCAGCACAGTGCCGGGTGTGGTGTGTGGTCAGCAAAGGTCAGCTGCTGTCATTGTCCTGCTGCCCGGGCTGGCGCAGGAGACTGCCGCCAGCTGAAAGTCAAAGACCTTCTCAATTCCCGAATACACCAGAAAATCCCACCTACTCTGGCAGAAGCTCCCAGCAAGCTTAACTGGGTCTAATTCCACTCTTCATCAACTTTGAGAAAAGAGTAAGAGAGTCAGGTGGAAGCGTGGAACTTTCCATGGGGACATCAGCAGTCGGGAGACACCCAGAAGCGCTGCTGTGGGCCCGCCAGCCCCCGTGTGACCTTCCTGTCCATCTTGCTCTGGGCCTTCCGGGGGGAGGCTGGCCCGCACGGACCGCATCCCAGTGTCCTCTGAGTACCTGCTGAATTTGGATCACAAGGAGCCTGGACAGGAGACTGGAGGACGGACAGAAGGGGGGCCAGGCCCAGACTGGGAAACGGTGCTTCTTGAGCTCCCCACTGGCCCCTGGGTGGCGTCTCTCTCTCCATTCAACCTCCTCCATCTGCAGGTTCCAGTAACTTCCTCTTCCGTCCTCTGCAGGCCTGCGCGGGTAATGGCACCAGGTGTTTTTAACTTTGGGTCTCGTGGGTTTCCTTGAGCTTCTCTGCTGCAACTTTGTGACATTTTCCTTAAACGGTCCTAATTTGAGTGTACTCTTGGTTTCCAGCGCGACTGATAACACTCTGAAAGGCGGGCTTCACTCTCCTCTCTGGGACACCCCCCTCTACCCTATGTCTACAATTCAGGAGTTTTCTCTGGATGTGATTTCCAGCTAGGATGGGGCCAGAGGCGGGTAGAACACGGTTTGTTAAGGGATTGGAAGTTGGGACAGATTGAGCCGGAATTGTGCCCAAAGCCAGAAGCTCTTGGATGATTCCCCACGAGTGTCATGTTATCCGTGAACAATAGCAGTGATCTCTTACATGTGTTGAGTGCTGTACAGCTTACCCATTAGGTTCCCATGTAATCCTACTTCTAATACCCACACACCTTCCAGTGGGGAAGACAGAGCCGTTTCTGGCATCTTCCACTTTCTGGAAAAGGACACTGAGGTTCTAAAATTTTGTGTGAGTACCCGCCTCTGGTATGGAGTTAGGGTTTGAGCCAGGGTGGTGACTTAGCAAATAAAAATAGAGGACGCCCAGTTAACTTGGAAGTTCAGGTCACAACAAATAATGTTGCATGGGATAAACACATGCCACGCAAATCTGGAGGGGGGGGGTTGCCCTCTATCCAGTGGCCCTACCCAATGTCACAAATCATCCGTCAGGCTGGGGGAGTGGGAGTAGAGATGGTGGGGAAGGCCCCATCCAAGGAGGATGTGTTTCTTGTCTCGTAGGCAACTGTTGGCAAGACTGCTGCGTCAGAACAATCTAGGCAGAGCCGTGTCCCCCAGACATCAATGCCTGTGTCCCAGAGCCATGGTTGGGAGATCCAGAGAGAGGACAGCACAGACCTTCAAGAATCAGGACATAGGGTCTGAGACAACAAGAGGGATGAGATTCCCTCTGAATCTGGGGTCACAGTGTCCCATCCTGGGTGCAGTGGAGCAGAGCAGGAGATACAGCCCCGCAGGAAACCCGACTCTCTGGTTTTCAATGCCATTCCCCTTGTCCCAAAACCCAGCTCGTGTCCAGGAGATGATCCCTTCTGTTCTCCCAGACCTTCAACTTGGCAGTCCAAGGGCCCAACTATTGGAGGGTCTGGAGGCTAGACCCTGCCCAGCTGTCCAGTATCACTCATCAGTGGGAGGTCGGGGGAGGACAGATGATTAAGAAACGAAGTGAAAGCGGACATTACTAATAATCACATCAGGACAATATGTGTAAAACAGGACCTAGGGTGACCCTATGTATCAGCCCCTTTATCTGGGCCCCAGAGGAGCTGCTCCCAACCCTTTCAAGGCCATGTTGCTGAGAGCAGTTGGAGCCGAGGGGAAGGTGCAGCCAGAAGCCCCCCACAACCTTGTAGCCCCATGGCCCGAGCTGCCTGTGAAATGAAGGCCACGAGCAGAAGCCTCCTGCTGGTCAATCCAGAGTCAGGCTGGTGCTATACTGGGCCCATGTCCATGCAACCAGCATCCAGGATAGCAAATTCCAGAAGGGTCATGCTGAGGATCCCCTTAAAGCAAGGAATCATGTTCTTTTGGGTTTGAGCCCTGTGTTATCTGGGGTAACTCTGGCCCTGGTGGCAGCTCTAGCTGAGTAGTGATAAACCCCAACTCAAAGAGCCTGGTTGACTTGGATGGTCAATGTTGGGAGGAAACATGATTGTTTGTCCTGTGTCCCTGCTTGCCTTCTGAGCAATTGGCTCGCTGGAGCCCCACAGCCCCCAAGGGGGAAGAATGGTAAGGTCTCCCGGGTTTCCTGGAACCTGTCAGGGCCAGCGCTGGAGAGAGGAGGTTGTGATAGGTGGTGGGAGGCTTGGGCTAGGTCGTGGGGCAGCCCATCTTGGGTCGGATGGAGCCAGTCGGCTTGAGCCACCTGGAGCTGAAGGCTTAGGCTGACCCAAGTCTCTTTTCCCTCCTACCTTCCTGCGCTGCGCCTTAACAGAACCCCCTTCCCAGCCTGTAACCTCCAGGCTTCAGTACCTCTTCTCTGCCAGACACTAGGATGTTGGAAAGAAAAAGAGTAGCCACTTTCTCCACCTGCTGACTGTAGTCAACCCTCATGGCCAAAGGGCTTTGCCGGCAAGAAGGGGAAATCAAAAGAAGAAGTTCCTGTGATAGTTCGGGACAGAGGAGCGGGGCTGGGGGTGCTGGTTGGGAGTGGAAGGTTGGTGGGGGCGGGGGCTTCTCTGGAGGTCCCCTCTCTCGAAGAGGTTATTTCCCTACACTTCGTTGCAGGAGTCTGATGTCGGAAGAGGCAGAAGTTGTACCCATCCCACAGATGGGGTAGCAGAGGCTGGTCAAGGTTGAGCTCAAGTTCCAGGGTAAGTGGAAATTTGTGAGAACCGAGGTCTGCGGAACTCGTGCTCTCTTTGGTGAACCTCCCCGATCCAGAGTGCTTTTCCCAGTTAGTCACCCTGGGAAGTTTAAGGAAAGGAGGGTCACTGGATGCTTTTCCTGGTGTTTTCCAGGTGAGGTTACCTGGGAAAGAGTGTTGTGTCTAATCCAAACCGGAGGGCGCCCTCCCACCACGCCTCCCCGGCTTTGGAGAGCGTCTTCCCCTCCTGTCCTCCCTTCTTTCTTAGCAGATTCACTTTTCTCATTTTGGGGGGGCAGACACTGTTTTGGGTAACGGAGCTGGAGGCCGCCCAAGTCCTTGCTGGCCAGCTGCAGTGAGGGGAGGAGCCAGTCTGGGATTAGAACGGAATGAGGAAGAACTTTGGAATTAAAGATGACAATGGGGGGGAAAAATTACAATGAGATGTCTCCTGGGTGTAGAATAAACGTTCCACCAGAAAGATACGCCTTTCGGTGTTCAAAACCTTTCAAGTCCCATTACTTTCTTTGATCTTTTCATTGATCAAATTGCTGGTAGATCTCGTCCCCCCGAGAAAGCTAAGAAGCACTTAGTTTGCAAGTGCCTGTTCTAGAACCCGAGCGGACTCTTCTGAATCCAGTTTCTAGAGTGTCTTCTGGGTTAGGACCCGGCACCCCAGCATTCTCCAATCAGTTGGAGTGGAGTTGCATGTAATGTGGGGGTAGGGCTCCAAATTCTGTGTAAGATAAAGACTAGGTATAGTTCAAATTACCCTTGAAAACCCCCTCATCACCTTGAAAATCAGTCAAGTTCAGGATGCACGGTTTGTACTGTCACGTGCACGGAAGCCCTCTCCTCTGCCTTCCACTCAGCCCGCCAGCCTTATAGCTTCTCTGTATTTTCTCTGCAACCGTGAAGCTGTCCATAGTCTCCTGAATCCTGAAGGCTAGTAACGGGCTGCTTTCTGAGGCCCGTATTCTTTCTGCTCTACCGAATCAAGTTGTTATGTTTATAAAGATTCAATTATCACTGTTCCCAAACTTGTTTTTGCCAGTTGTACTCTTTATAGTAATTACATAATTTAATTCAATATGATGTCATGGATAAGAGTGCAAAAGAATAGTTTTTTTTTGAAAATTCTACTGAATGGTTTGATCAAAGAGTGGCAAAAATGAAAGGGCGTGTTGTATTGGTCGTGGACGAGCCCTGTAGAAAAATTAGGGAAATAATAAACAAATACAGGATTCTGCTGTTACAGCAATCCAGTTTCTACCATAGATTCTCCATAGGTGCCCATGTGTTTTGGGCACAGCGGTTTGCCCTTTGAGATCCTGTCTCTCTCTCTCTCCCTTTTTTTTTTTAAATAAAGATTTTATTTATTTATTTGACAGAGAGAGCAAGAGAGCAAGAGCACACAAGCAGGGGGAGCCACAGAGGGAGAGCGGGTAGCAGGCTCCCCACTCAGCAAAGAGCCTGACATGGGGCTGGATCCCAGGACCCCGGGATGCCAACCTGAGCCCAATGCAGACGCTTTACCGACGGAGCCACTCAGGTGCCCTGTGACTTCCCATCTCTCATGGATCTGTGAATTGCTGTTGCTTCTTTAGTTTGCTGGACTTTTCACTGGTGAAGACGGAGTGGGCACTTCTAAGTGCACTGCTCCTAGAACTGGACACTGCAAGTCTTTGATCCCTGATTTCTACACATTTTTGCTTTATTTTAAAGAAATAGACTAGAACTCACTGACAACCCATGACAGAGGTGATTTATGTAAGAAAAGCAACAAAGCCTGTATCCACGGAGCCCCTTCTTGAGAAAAGAAGAAGAAAGCTATGGCCCAACATGAACAGATTGGCGAATGAATTTACATGTGTGTTTTAAGAAAAAAATAGTATATAAGGGTGTATGTATGAAGATTTTTTTTAAAATCCCCTGCTTTCATCGTTTGGATTAGCTGAGTAGCCCCCGTAGGAGTGTCTGATGTACATTACACCACCGACTTGTAAAGGTGCTCATCGCGTGGCCTTCCGTGGGCTGCCCACGTCATTTGTCCTTCGCCCCTTTCCTGTTTGAATCTGACTGCCTGTGGGAGAAATGTGGGATCCTCCACACCACAGCACTCATCAACTCAGCCATCCCAGCCCTCCCTCTCAGCCCGGGAGGATGAACGAGGGTAGTTCCACCAAGCACCACGGCGCCTCTTACCCAACCCACGCTAGGGTCCGCGGGGCTGGCTTGGAAGGAATGAAGATGAACACGGGCGAGGAACGTGCCTCAAAACATCGCAGAGGCCGCGCACGTCTCTGGAGCCAGACCGCTTTGGCACAAACCCCGGCTTTTCCAGCTGTGGACGGCATGCCCCTTAAACGCTCCCCGATTCGGTTCCCCTCCTGAAGGTGCTCTCGCAGGACTCCCCGAGTTAACAATGAACGTAAAGTGGTGAGAACAGCATCTGGCCGTGTAAACAGCACACGTGTGAGCCATCGTTACGAATCAGGGTCATTTTGCCTCTAACGTGGTGTCCTCTGAGTGATTCTTACCCTAAAAGCATAAAGTAAGTAAAATAGCGCACTTCCCTCGAAGGCACGGACGTCCACTCACCTATGAATTAAGAAGGCAAGTGAGTGGGACTTTTGTCACTGCAAGGACACAGCCTGGCTGACAAGGGATGTTGGAGGAGAAGATGGCTTCAGCCTAATGCGAGGGTAACGGTCCCCGCTTACCTTCCAGGGAGGAGAAGAAAAAAATGTCGTTTCAGAACTCCAAAAAAAAAAAAGTTTATTTATAAAATACTGACAAGTTTGACAGGCCATGGGACATCTCATGGTATATATTTCAAATCAATTTCTTTCTTACCTTTCATTTAAAAAATAAACCTGCTAACAAGCTATAGGACATATAGATATATATTTTTTTCTTATAGATAGACACCTGCCACAATGAATACTCTCCCCATAATTTTTCATTATATCTTTTAAATCAAAAAATAAAGATTTGTGTTGGTTTTTGTTTTTGGAGTCTCTATGTGTAAAGAAAGGTAACACGTTTGGATGCTTTTGGTTATTCTTACGGAAACAAAGAGAAGGGAGTGGTCCCAAGAGAGGTCATCTGTGCTCCGGGTGGGTGGCCAGGTTTGCCACTGGGCAGGACCATACAGAGGCACTCGGATTGGGCGGCGGCTGCTGCTCGGGGGGAAGGGGGGAGGGTTCCCCCTTCCTGCCGTCCGGCCCCTCACGCCATGGGCACCATGGGAAGGTGAGGGGAGCCCCTGCCCAGAATGGGCTCTGGGAGGCTCTGGCACCTTTAGAAGCTCTGCCCAGGGAGGTGCGGGCAGAGACAGAAGGCCTCGAGGCAGCGGTGCTCTGGGAGGGGCAGCCAGAAGTGTCCTTGTTTCTTCTGAGTCACGGCAGTGTCTGGTGAGGGAATGGGAGGGGAAGCCTGGGTTTGCAAGCTACCTGGGGCCCTGGGACCAGAGCCGCTTTTTGGTTCGTCTTGGCAGTCTGGGTGCTGAGCTGCTGTGCACGCCAAAGGCGTGGCCGCGGGGGGTTGGGCAGTGCTGGGGTGCCAAGCAGAGGCCTTTGGGTGCGACACCAGATTTCCCGGGGGCACCATGAAGCAAGAGCCAAAGGACACAGAGGTGTCCTGCTATGAACCGGCTTCAGGTGATCACACAGACAGGCCCCGGCATCACTGGCCCAGGGAGGTTCCCGGTTACCCACGGGCAGTGCCCAGCACATCCTTCTAATGCGGCCGGGAGTCCGTGTGGGGGGCCAGGAACCCCCACTGCCCCAGCAGATATGTAAACGAGGGCAGGGGTGTCCTCTAAGAAATCTAGAGCTCCATGGCTGGACGCCTGGTCTTCCAGATGAGGTTGGGGCAGGGGTGGGGGGTGGGTGGATACTGACTGAGGGCTGGACTTTCACCTTGGGCCTCGCTCGCCTTCCGGCTGGTGCAGTGTCCCTGCCCCCTGAGACAACAGATCCCAGCTGCCTTCCGGTGGGAGGGACCCCGGCTGCCCGGGCCTCACAGGGGACAGCCAGCTTTGGCCGTCAGAAGGAGCCAGAAGCCTCTCTGCGAATACACACCCGGATGCGTGTTCTGCGCATACGTGTGCACATGTGTGCGTGAGCCCCGGCGTGCACGGGCACCGTGCCAAGTGTGCATGGGTGTGTCCGCGGGGGCGTGCAGGGGCAGTGCCCCGGGCGGTTCACGAAAGGCAAAGGACATCCGGCCTCACGTGCCGTACACCCACGTGCGCACACGCACACACGGCCTCACACGTCCCGCATCCTCCCCTCCCCCCACACACACCCAGAGCCCTCCCTGCGCTGGGCTCCACTCATTCCCTAACGCAAGCTGGGAGCTTCCATAAACGGCTCCACACACTGCCGACAAGGAGAGGATGAGGGCGTTAAAAAAAGAGAGATGGAAAGGGAGGAGGGTGCGGGAGACGACAGGCGGCCTCCGGCAGACGGGCTGCTAAGGAGACGCCAGCCGTGTACAGGGCAGGGCTGGGGCCCGTGTCCTCACGGCCGGGGCCAGTGCGCATCTCCCCCAGAGCCCCTCGTGGAGAAGCCTATTCTGGGTCTGGCTGTGGAAACCTCTGCCGGCATCCCCGAGGGGCTGAGGGCTTGGGGGCTGCGTCCTTCCCGCAGACCCCTGGCCTGGCTCCCACCCCCCACCGGGGATGCTGGGGGGCCCCCGTGGGGCTCCGTGCAGACCTTCACTTTCCTTGGCTTGCTCCCCAAATCTTTCTCTCAGGCATCCCCTAACTATTCCCGCACCCCGGAGATGGGGCCCGTGTGTGGCACCCCCAGAAAGCCCCGTCTCACGAAGGGGCTCCACTGAACTGAAAAGGTCCACCCAGACCCACGGGGCTGGCCCGACCCCGGGGCATTCGACCCTCAATCCCTTCATGACGGGAAGCTTCAGGCTACCACAAGTGGCTTCTTTAAAGCACATTCCTTGGAGCAGATTGTGTGTAACACTGCTTCCCATCAGCTATTCTGGGCCTTGTTCCCATCGGACCTGCGCCTCCAGCCTGGCCGCGCATCCCGGAGCCGGGTCCAGTTCGGACGCCCCCCCCCCCCCTTGCTCCGAGCCCTGGCCAGGCCAGCGAACACATGACTGGGGGTTGGGTCTCTGACTCTCTGTAAACCTGGGGCTGGGCTGACCCGGCAGATTCTGGGAGCTCCGGCTTCGAGTCTAGGGGCTTGGCTCACCCCTCTGGGCTTCTGTACCCCTGTGCTTGCCCAGGTTGGGGGTGTGTGTGTGGGAGGGATGTGTTTTAGATGTGGCTCACTCTGGCTTGAGAGTGAAGGGACCACGCACCTGGGAGTGAGTGTCCCGTCTGGCAAGGACCCAAAGGGATTTGTCTTGGAGAGGCTCTCTAGACCCCTGGGGCAGGGGAGAGGCCCCCACTTGGCTGAACCTTCCTTACAAGTGCATGGGGGACTTGTGTGTGTGTGTCTCACGAGGAAGAGGTCTATCCAGGGATGGGGTGTGTCTGCCTCGACCGTCATTCCTCGCCCTGCTGAGCTCCCCAGTCCTGTGCCCCCTGAACTTTCTTGTCTAAGCAGCTTCCTATCAGGAGGGAAGGAGAGAAGTCAAGCTTCTTTCTTACGTTCTGATTTCCTGCCTTCATCACCCCGGTGATGTCTGGCTAGTGCCCTGTCCCTCTGCCTCACCCCCCCGCCCCGGGTTCACCTCTCCTGGTCTGTGCCTGGGAAAGTGAATTTAAGTGAAGCCATGGCTGGGTTCAGCGGTGCTGTGGGGCCCCAGGGGCCCCCCCTTCCTTGGATTCACCATAAAAAGAACGTATAAGAAACAAAGAGCCAGCCAGGCAGACTCTCAGCCCTCCGTTAGTTTCCTTTTTCTAAAGAAACCCAATGCCTGGTGGAGACGTTGAGCCGGGCAGGGAATAGCAAAGTGTGATGAGCAAGCCAGGGGACCAGGCTGTCTGTCCATCCATCGGTCCTTCCGTCCGAGGCCTGCCAGTGACGCACGGGTAGGGATGGGCGGGTGCCGATAGAGAAGGTGAGCTTTGCCCCCCAGGGATGCGTACCCTTGCACAGCAGCCTTGCACAGCAGCCTTGCACACCAGCAGCCAGCAGTGGCCCCAGCACACGCAGAAGAGGCAGCTGTCAGGACTTCTAGAAGCTTCTCATCCCCTCGGCATGCTGCCCTACAACTCTCCGGGCCTCAGCTTTCTCGCAGCCCCCACCTCTCTCAGGCCCGGCCCAGCAGCCCCGACTCGGAACACAGTCTGCAAAGGGAGCGGCGGACCCCACAGTCTGGAGCCGACCCACCGCCGGCCCCGCACGGCCCCCCTCACGGCTTCCTTTTCTTCCTTCTCAACACCGGTTTTGCTGGCCCTGGAATCTCTGGAAAAATAAACTCAGGAGGTGAAAAGTTGACTTGGTTTCTTGGTGTTTTTGTTTTCTGGCAGGCAGTGCGGGGAGGGGCGGGCGGGGAGTGTGGTGCCGGTTTTTTCTCTTTCTTTGCCCCCTTCCGACGTCAAACGAACGAGGAAAATCCTGCTATAGGAGCCCGGGAGCCGGGGGTGAGGCTGCTGGGGGGGCGGTAGAGGGTGCTCTGCTGACTCGGGGGGTTTGGGGCGTTCTGGGGCGTTGGGGTCCGACTGGCCTTGGGCCGGAAGAGGCTGCCCTGCGGGGCGCTGCTGCTGTTGGCCCCAGGGCCGTGGTCCGGCTCGCCGGAGTCGCTCTCCGTGTAGCTGTACGCCTGGGCCCGCGAGATCCCTTTCTGCTGCCGCCGCCACGAGTTGTAGTACGTGGGGTCGCTGATGTAGTGGTTGACAAAAGAGTGGGCCTTCTGGTGGGTCTGGTCGGCCTCGTACTCGCTGTCGCTTCCCTGGGAGGACGGAGAATCGGGAAGTCAGGGGCCCCTGCGGGCCAGGTGGTCCTCGTGCTTGGAGGCTGGAAGGCGGCCGGTGACCCTGTCTGAGGCTCCCAAGCCCCGGACGGGGGGGGGGGGGCACCGCCATCCCTGTCACCACCAAGGGGGCCCGGCGCCCGGTCATGCCCACCTCCCCGGCCGTCAGAGCGCAGATCGTGGGGACGGAGCACCCACCGTGGGGCCGGCACACAGCCTGCGGGCATCTGGCATCTGGCGCGAACTGGAACTCGGAAGACCTGAGTTCTAATCTTTTTTTTTTTTTCTGTCCTTCCCCCCACCCCCGTGGCCATTCCCCGTTCCCTCCCCCGCCCCTCTGTGAGCGACCACCGAGCTGCTTTCTGTTTCTGTGGACCTACCATACAGGCAGGGTCACAGAGTAGGGGGCGTGGGGCGCTGGCTTCCTTCACTTAGCATGTTTTCGAGGCTGACTTCATCCTGCCTTTCCATCTGTTGTAGTTCTGATGCTCGGACCCCTGGGGCCTCGCTGACTCCGAGTGGTGACGGGCTCCCGGAGCAGGTCAATCCTTGCAGCTCGTGATGCTTTTTCCTATCACGCTGCCTAACCTCCCCTGTCCCTCGTCACCCTGGGGCTGGGTACCAGACAACCAGGGGCAGCCCCTCTACCCTAGGGCCCACGGAATTTATTCAAACAAACCGCAGCTTGCTCCCACAATGAAGGCTCCTCCCCACGTGTCCCTCCTGGGCACAGGGAACCATTCCCGGGGACCCTGGTGCTTCCCTGAAACGGCCCTGCATGGTGCGATGCGTCCCCTTCTTCTTGGGAACTGTGAGTAATTCCATTTTTCAAGGGCTGTCATCCCCGATCCACTGGCCTGGCCATACCCTGATCGTAGCAAAACCTACATTTCAGAGCAGAACGTTCCTGCCTGACATACCGAGTTCCAGCCTTGATCTATCTCTGACTTAGGGTGTGACTGGGGACGAGGCCAGGGCCAGACCTGCGGAGGCTCCTGGCACCGAAAGGAGAGGCCGGTGCCCACCCACGTGTGATCCAGAATAAAGGCGACACTCAGTTATGAAACGAGCACGAGAAAAATATCAACAGAAGGTCCGAATTTCACACGACAGTGGCCCTGTGACTTTTTCTCCTAAAGGCATAACATTAAATCATTCCTAAAATTGTCGCTACTCCGGTGTCCTATCATTGCTTCATCTGCCCCTGGGGGAATCCGCAGGAGACAAGAGTCAGGCTGGGTCGTGAAGTAAAGCAGCATTCGCTCGTTGGTTTGGATCTGAGTCGTCGAGCTAAAAATATTGTGCGCCCCTCCCCCACGCCCAGCTCCCAGCCCTGTTTTGAGAACCAAGACGAGGACAGATGGGAGCACCCTTAGAACGCTCTGGAAGAGACATGCTCTGATTTGAGTGAGCAGTACACTCTCAGTGCAACGCAGCTCTGAAGGCCTCCCTTTGGTTACGGAGTCCCCACCGGAAGCGACAGAGTTGGTACATTTGGTCAAACTACTTGGGATAAAAACCACAGCAAGAAAACCCCGTGAGCCCAGTGCAGACACGTGTGTCCCGTTCGGCAGGGAGGGCGAACAGAGAGTTGTTGACCTTGCTGCAAAGTGTCTGAGTTACGGGGAGTGCAAGGTACACCTGCCCCCAGGAGCCCGAAGACCCATAGAGCATCTAGCCCCTCTGAGGAAAGAGCCCCAAGGTACTGAGCTCCAGCCGGGGGTACAGGCACTCTGCTAGGCGTTGGGAGACCGTCGTTAACTTTCACACCTCGGTGCTATGGACGCTACCGCTCTGAGTGCTGGGAACCCCAGCGCGGAGAGGGTGACGGCTCGCCCCGGACACGAAGAGCTGGGGGGGTTGGATCTGCCGGATTTTCCAAAGCCCACGATCCCCCCCCCTGCTGGGAGTTGGGAACAAGAGCCCTTCTACTCTCCCAGCAAGGATTACATCCTCCCTCCCCCATCTGCAAATTTCTGTCTGGCCCCTCCCCTCCTCCGCCTCACCCCTCCACCGTCCTGGCTGCTCTCCTTACCACCACCCTGCACACCCTCCCAGGACCTCAGTCCTCTTGGCCGCAGAACTGGCTGCTGGAGACCATGGAAAGTCCCTAGCTCTCCCCCTGACGCAGAGCAGCACAATGCGAGCCCCTTCTCTTTGATACTGCCCCGCTGCCGGCCCAGGAGGGAACAAAGGGGCCCTACAGGCAGGGGCTCCATATGCCAAGAGTGGGGAGGGGGCTGAGGGCTGGGCACCTGAGGCCTGGGGCTGCGGGGTGGCGGCGCGGAGGCAGAGGAAGTCTGGGCAGGCTGTGATGGGAGCCATGAGGCAGGGGGCCCGGGGCGGGGTGGGGGGTGGGGGGCGGCTGGTCCCAGAGCAGTGAGGATCTGTAAGTGCGACGTGTGGGAAAGGGCCACTCCACAGTTCTGTCTAGGGTCAGGTCTTCCCAGAAGGGCCTCCACCAACCGGTCTGAAGGGTTGCTAGCATCGATGCTAAAGGTTCTAGAACTTCGGCTAGCCCTGCAGGTGAGTCCATCACCGCGGCCCCATCCCAGAGTGAATGAGCATCTAGGTCACTTCCTGTGGTGCGGCCAAATCCCCACTCCGTCCCTGGCTAGCTAGGTGAAGTTCAGACCCATCACCTGGCCACCCTCAGCCTCAGCATCCCTGTCTATAAAATGGGTAGATGTCTGCAGTTCACGGTGTGGAAAACTACTGGAAGCCCCCCTACCCCAGAGGGCTGCAGAAGGAGCTGGGGTCACGGAGGGTGACTCTGCTCAGGCGGCTGGGAAAGGGGAAGGAGGTCAGCGCTGCCGCCCAAAGTAAAGCATCCTGAGAGTGGGGATGGGCCTCTCTGGCCCTCCCAGGGGGTCCAGACCCCAAAGCCCATTCACGCACATCATCACCGTCTGACGGTTACCAACTGCTGAGCACCTACTGTGTGCTGGACACGGTGGGGTGGCTTTCCGGACGGGCCTGGAAAAGCCACGGAAGCAAGAGCTGGGAGCCCCGGAGGCAGAGCTGCAGCAGGAGGAGCTGGGGGTGGGGGTAGAGGTGGGCCTGCCCCGCCCTCTGCTCTCTGAAGCCAGAAGGGGGGCGTCTGCCTCAGCGACTGCTCTTCTTCCTCCACCTCCTCGAACATCTGTTTCTTTTCTGCATGGGGGTGGGGTGAGAAGGGAAGAAAGCAGGCGAGGGGGGACCCCGGGCGCCCATGCCGGCTTTCAACTCTCACGCTGGCCTCCGTAATTGAATGCAGCTTCCCAGTAACCGGCCCGGCACAAAGGGGACCTTTCACGGGCAGCCCCGCCAGGCCGCCAGGCAATCAGGGGACTGCTCCAGCTCTGGGCCTCTTCACAGCTCCTCAAAGCCACTCACTCAGCAATTACCGGGCCTGGGCAGGGGAGCGGGGAGGGGGTGGGGCGGGGAGGGGCCGGCAGGAGGTGGGGACCCGGACAAGAGCCCACAACAAAAGAGAGGGGGGCAAAGGAGAGCCTCTTGCTCTCCTGCTGCTGCCAGCATGGCGGTGGGGTGGGGGGAGGGGGTGTCCTTCCCCAGACTCAGGACACGGAGCCCACGTAGGGGGCCCTCATCTCACTGAGGCTCCAGAAATCTAGCAGGAATGTGCCGCCCTAGAGGACAGGAGGTCCCCTGTACCGGCCCCTTGGGAGGCTGGAAGCTGGAGGCCCTCCCTGGTTGGTGGCCCAGGGGCTCTCTGTGTGGGATGAGGCTAGTCCTGCATCAGCCCCTTGGACACCCTTCTCCTTGGGCCAGTGGGCGGGCCTCTCCTGGGCACCAGAGGTGGGAGTGAGGAGGGGCGAAGCGTCTCCCTCTCTAGGAGCCCCCTTTATGCACCATTTTGTTAGGGATCGGGGCTTCTTGTACTCAGACAGCTAGAAGCCTTCCCCCGGGAACGTCCTTTTAAGTGTCAGCTTAGGGACAGCTGGTTGGTAGGGTCCGTTCAGCGTCTGCCTTTGGCTCAGGTCACGGTCCCAGGGTCCTGGGATTGAGCCCCGTGTCGGGCTCAGTGGGAAGTCTGCTTCTCTCTCCCCCTCTGCTCCCCCTTCTTGCTCGCTCTCTCAAATAAATAAATACATCTTTAAATGACAAATAATAAATCTTGTGTCAGCTCCCACGCAAGGCCCCCTATGCCCTTCCTTACAGGTGAAGCGACAGTCAATGTGTTCCTCCCCCAAGACCCCGCTGTCAGACACGCTTGAGTTTGGAGGCTTCGCGGAAGGTCAGTTGGATGGGGGTTTGTTGGGGTCAGTGAAGGCTTCTTTCTCCTTCCATCTCCCTTCTGTGCCTGGATGAGGCCAGGCCGCCATAGACGAGGCCCTCAGAGTGGCTGGACCCAGACTCGAATGCCCACTTCTAAGCTCTGTGATCAAGGGCACGGTGCTGGACTTCTCTGAGCCTCAGTCTCCCCCAGCTGTTAACCGGGGGGTCCTGCAGCTTGCATGGGGGGGACGGTTAGATTTTAAATGAGAGCATGTACCGTGCCCGGCCCAACAGGTAGCTTGGCCTCCTCCTTCCTGGACTCCCTCTGCCCTGCCCGTAGTGTGTTTCTAGCTTGGCACAAGCTCGGGCTTCCTCAGCCTGTATGGGTCAGCCTGAGGAGACGCGGGAGACGGGCCTCAGTGAATCTCTTAGACTCATGGCCCAACTCAATGGACAAGAGGCAACCATGGATGAAAAACCAGAAACTCAGACACTCAGAGGGAGGGGGTGACAGAAACACTTAGCCAAATGCAAACCTATAGACCCTTACTGCTCCCGTTGATGCATGACCCAGTCCTGTTCACACTTGGAGGCCCAGCTGAAATGCCACCTCCTCCAGGCAGTCCCCCCGTGATCTTCCCCCAAGATTCCTCACAGGGCTTTCTGTCCCTGCGCCACAAGAAACAGGAGGCCTTTTGCTCCCCATTTTCTTCCTGAAGTTAGATATTATGGTGCCACAGTAATGAAATGAAAACACGGGGTTATTTGAAACATGTGGTCTTCCCTAATGGGTCCTAACACACCATAATGCAATGCTCCTAAGAGCCTGTCTTGCTCTCTATTGGAGCTGCCATGTGTAAATCATGCTTGGTACTGTTTAGTGGGCGCAGAAAAAAACAGTTGTTGAATAAACGCACCGAGAAAGGAATGAACAGGTTCCAGGGAGGACAAAACCAGCCAGGTGCTGCCCAGGGCCCGATCCGAACATGGCACATGGTAGGGGTGTAGGGGCTTAGGCCTGGCCTCGTTGTCAGAGGCTCCCTGACCCATGCAACAGGTAACCCCACGAGGCTTCGCCGAGCGCTCTGAGGGTAAAGCGGTACCAACCTTGAACAATCCTTCGGGTCATTCCTGGCCGCCCGTAAGGGCTCCCTAAATGTTCACGCTTATAAAACCTAATCTTTCTGGTGTATTTTCTTACTTTTCTACACAGGCTTAATTTCATTACAAAGCACTTCCCAGGGCTTCCCAGGAAATCACAAAGACTGCATACTTATTAGGAGAGGCGTGCCATTGGCTGGGAAGTCCTTTTCCATTGAGATTTACTGGTGCGCCATGCAATTTTTCTCCCATACTTGGGCTCTTATTTTGAAAATGAACTTGGAATGCAGCCATACTTGGTTTTTAAAAGTTGCATCAAGCAAGCCCCGGCCTCTTCAAACCTCAGCCTTTGTGTGTCACCAACACCCCTCTGGAGACAGCCCGTCTCCCCTTTCCGTCCCCGAGTCTACCCGGAGCACCCGTTAGGGCCTTGCTCGCATCTGATCCATCTGATCGTGTGTGTTTGTTTATAAGCAACGTGGACCTTTGTTTATTACCATATCACAGGAAAAGGGCTGGGCGGGTTTCTACCCATTTTGGAGAGTCTGTTTTGGGTGGTCTGACTTGGACTGGAAACCAGGCGGCCTGTGCAGAACTGGCTCTCAGAGGGCCTGGGGGGAGGGGCGCTTCACAACATCAGGCCATCATTCCCCAGAGCCGCTGAAAGACTGGGGACCCCGCCTGCATGGCTGCTGACCCCGGTGGGGGTACGCTCCCGTGGAGCACGTACCATGAGTCCCAGCTGTGGTCGTCGTGGAGGATGCTCTCCGTACAGCCTCTCACAGGGGCCAGCGAGCAATCCTAGGGTCTGCTTATTTACGCCGCAGCAAGGGCGTCCGAGGGACACCGGCTGCTCTGTCTCGGAGTCTGTCCCCTCCAGCCCACCAGGAGCTCCTTGGAGGCAGGGTCCTGTCTCTGTTATCTCCATGTCCCTAGAGTCCATGCTCAAGGAACGATTGCTGAGTGACCCCTCAGTCGTGCACCTCTGAGGATGCCAGTCCCGGAGCCTAGGGCACCTGCGGTGGCCCAAAGCCAATGGCCTGGTTTTCAAGAACCGTTCCAAAGCAAAGAGACCCCAAGGATCCTGACCGCCTCTCCCCAGAGCCCCGTGAAGAGCCCGGCACTGCACGGACCTGACTCCATCCCCTGTCATGGCCCCAAGAACAGTCGCTTGGACAGGGTGCCATAGTGCTGAGTGGGGGTGAGCTATGAAGGACCCCTCCCCCTCACGGAGTCAAGGAGCGGGAGGGGCCGGGATTCAAGCCCAGCCCCAAATACCAGCCACAACTTTTCACGGGAGCCTCTCCCTGCTCGGAGCCACCCTCCGATGGGACTGGATGGTCCCCTGAGGGAGCCACTGGGCAAAGCTCCTGGGGCAGCTTTCTTGGGGACAACCTTAATGCCTCTGGTACTTTGGGTATGTGTCTTTATCCTTTGAAGATAAGCTTGAGCTTTGCTTTTTTTTCTTTCAAGAAAACCCACAGTTACTTGTTCTCGAGAGTGTCTCATTGGCTGGTTCTGAAGGCCTTTCCGGAAAGGTGTGAGGGTGACGTCACTGGCTTTGGGACGGGGAGAGCCAAGGAGCCAAGCTGGGCTCTGGGTCAGAAGGACCCGTGGACAGGGTCCGCCTCCACACTTCTTGGCTCTGGGGCCTGAGCCAACTCAGTGAAGCTCTCTGAGCCTCAGGTCCCCATCTGTACAAATGACAGGACACGAAGGCCATTCGGAGGGTCACTGTGATTGTGGTGAGGCCTGTGGGATGGAAAGCACAGCAACCAGGGCTGGTGACCCTGCCCAGCGGCACTACTCTGAAGGGCCACACCTCTCGGAAAGTGTGTGTTCTGACCTTGGTCCAAAAGGGATGGCTTGACAACCGTGAACCTTTGTCTGTCTCTCCTGCTAACGTGCTTGGTCTTGACTCGCTTGCCTAGCTTCTCTCATGATTGACCCTTCTGTGCTTTAACCACACCCTCTGTGCTCTGTGCCAAGACAGACACTGGGGAGGTGACCGACCTCAGGACTGTCACAAGTCTCTGTCTTCATGAAACTTAGCTTGAAATAAATTAACTTAACTTGAGATAAATAAATCCAAATCAAACCCCAAACCAGGCGGGGCTCTAAGCCTGGGCTGGGCTCCACTGCGCCCCCTAAAAGGGAATGTGGGAGTTCTGCTGGCTTCTGGAACCAGGAGGCCTCCCCTCCCCAGGGCATGTGCTCCTGCTTCCCTCCCTGTTCGGGACTGGTTCCAGATTGTTATGGAAACTGCATTCAAGTGATGGGCTTGTTTCAAACAAAAGACACTAGGGGCAAAGCGGAGATTTCCAGGGACTCTGCTGGGTCTTGGGGGTGACTGAAGTGAGATGGTCCTCAGATAAGGATTCGTCTGAATCTGAATCATTCAGTGACTCCCTCCCTCAAGGCTGGGGGTCCTGGCCTGGCCTCAGGGACCAGCTCTGCATCCTGACTTTTGCGGAGATGGCCATGGGCCATCTGGAGACACCCGGGCAGGACCTCCCTCCCGGAAAGGTCAGTGCCCAGCCAATGAGTGCGCAGGACCGAGGCCCTCTGTGGGAGGTCAAAGGGGGCTAATCAGAGCAGCTCGGAGTGTCCCTTCTGCTGGTTCCTGCCTTTTCTCTCCATAGACAGGAGCCCGGCGTTAAGGAGCCCTCTGTCATAGCCTCATGGGCAGAGGGAGTCCCTTTACTTGAACTTTCCCTTGAGTGCCTGGAATCTAAATGCTCACTGCCCTCCTTGGGGAGAAAGAAAGAAGAATCGTGCTTCCGTGGAGCACGGGGCCTTGGAAGTCCCAGGACGGATATGGCCGCAAAGTGTTAAACACTTAAAATAAGAAGCCATAACCTGAGTCATGTGAGTTCCTGCGTTAGCCAGGCTAAGTTGGTGTCTCTGTCCCTGCCAGCTCTGTCTGAGCTGCGCTGTTGTTAGCTTCAGCCTTGTGGGCTCTGCCAAGCCCTGGAGCTGAGCAAAACAGTAGTGAGCCAGAGGCCCCGGGGCCACCGGGCCCACGACTGGATCGGGGGATGGGGCACCTCCTACCCACTGACAGCCTCGCTCCCTGCTGGCAGCCCTTTGCTCCTGTCCTCTCCCAGGACTGAGCAGAAAAGGTCTAGGGCGTGGGACGCGGTGGGCAACCACGGGGCTTGGCCAAGGCCAAGATGGCCGAGTGGGAGGCCATGACCTTGCCTCACTGGAATGCACTCACCCCCTCTCACCATCGTCTGGGACAGTGTCCCCATGCGGCCCACTTAACGGCAGCCTCTCCAGAGCTGTGTGTGTCCCCGAGGCACCATCTCCTTCTTCAGATGGAAGCTGACATTCATCAGACAGCTGCTGTGTGTGCTTGCTAAGATTCGTCTCAGCAATCCCACTGCCCCATGATACAGCCTCTTACTGTCCCTGCCTGTTCCACAGACGGAGAAACAGGCTCAAAGAGGTCGTGTGCTTCACCTCGGATGCCCTGGTGCACAGGCAGCAGAGCCGGGATTCAAACTCAGGCTTGAGCCTCCAAAGCTGAAGGCCTCACCCCTCCATCCTTGGGGCTCCAGAACTTTCAGCTCGCGGTTTCGGGAGCTCGCTCGGACCCGGACGAGCTAAGCTCAGCCCTGGCAATACGGGCCTCCTTCTCCTTGTCCTCACGAGCTCCTCTGCAGGCCAGAGCGCGTGGGGACACTCCAGATGCCCTAGAGGACTGGGCTCTTGGGGGCTCTTCTCTGGTCAAGGTTACAGGCCTCCATTAGCCCTGGAGCAAACTCTGAGCAGAGCTTTGGAGGGGACGGCGGGTCCACAGACAATTCCTGGCTAGTTTTCTGGGGCTCCATAAAGGGCAGGAGGCAAAGAAGCCCAGGTTCTGGGCCATCGCGCAGGCCCACAGTCTGGGAAGGGGCTGGTCCCCGCTCCCGCCCCTCACCTGAGAGTCGGAGATTTCTGAGGGTTTCTCGGTCAGGCTGCTGCTCTCTGCCGGGATGAGGTCATTGTACTTGGTGACGTCCTCGTCAGAGTAGTGGAGGCTGCCTGGGCTGGGCCGGGGAGGCGACCTGGAGGGAGGGGGGGTGAGGCTGAGAAGTGGCCCTACCCACAGCGGCGGGCCTGGCCAGGAAGGCCACAGCGGGGCCTGGTAGGGCACTCACCCTGGGTGTCTGTCGTATACTCCTCCCGTATTCCCCACAGGCTTGGGCCTTGGGCTGGGGAACCCCAGGGGTGAGAGAGGCTCCGTTGGACCAGCCTCCTGAATCAGCTTCAGGGAAACGGAGGGGTAGCACCCCACTTCCCACTGGATTCTCCACTCGTGGTTTTAAGGCCTCAGGCACTGGGATCACTTGGCAGGAATGTTACAAAGCCTTTTGGAACCCCGAGACCTCCCGGATCAGAATCCCAGGTGAGGCCTGCGTGCCGGCTCGACAGGCAAACCCTCCCCCAGGTCATTCCTGACCTCACCAAGGGAGCTTTAGATGGTTAATGCAAAGGGTTCAGAGAAGAAACGAAACCACTGCCTCCTCCCTCCAGATCTGCTCAGAGACCAGAAATAAATTCGGGCACGGAGTCCTGCCCTATTTCTGAAAATCAGCCTTTGAGAAAGTGCATTTCCCAGTGAGTTAGAGCCCTGACTCTGTGTCATCTGCACCAACATGCAGGACAGGGCACCTGAGCACTCCACCTGCCTCGGGTGCCCGGAGGCTGGAGGCAGGGCTGTGCTTTCCAGAACCCTTGAGCTGAGGGCAAGGGCAGCGGGCTGGGCAGGCTCCTGGGGTGCCCAGCAGATGGCTAGGGTCTTTCATGACCCTGCCCTATCCGTGCTTCCTGGGGACCGGGCTCAAGGGAGGCCCTGCTGAGGGCCTGGCATCCTGAGGTCTGCCCAGCCTGCTCTAGGAAGGGCTCTGGAACCATGGCCCTGAACGCCGGCTGCCCCCACCCGGGGCCAGCTGTGCCTTCCTACAGAAGTGCTGTCCTGGGACCAATCCCGTGGCCTGGGAGTATGTCACAAGCAGCTCCCCTGCTACCTCCAACCTCTTGGACTCTATCCGCACTGATATGATTCCAAATAACAAAGCCGCATCCTTAACTACTTAAAAATAAAACCATAACAATAGCGGCAGCAGCCTCGTGTAGGCGCGATGGGCAGACACGGGACGCTGGGACAGGGGAGAAGGAATGTCGGGCTCAGGCCGTCTTGACCACGAGCAGGGCAAGTAGGGGCTGACGGTGTCACCAGGGCTGGGTCAGACTCCAGGAGCCCGGGGCTGGTTTGGCGCCAAGAGGATTTCTGTGTGTACACAGCAGGGTAGGGGACACGAGGGGGCCCTGGTGTGTGTACTCTGGGGGCGTGAGAGGCAGGCAGGCCGGGCCATCCGTGAAACGCCCCCTTGTTCCATGTGGCAGGGCCCCGGAGCCAGCGCGGCGGGGCTGCGGGGGACCTGCTGGGCCCACCACTTCGGCCTCAAATGGCTCTTTCTTTGGAAAGCTGGCTTTGGCGGGGGATGAGAGCGGGGCCTGCTGGCCTGTGCGCCCCTCCCTCTGTCCTCCTGATGAACACACACATCGCCTCTTCCCTCCAGGACGAGACAGAGAGAAGCTTTGTGAGCTGTGCCTGGCCCGCGTGCCCCTCCGATGAACTGGGAATGTTAATAGGGCTGAGGCCAAAAGGACAGGTGCTCTCAGGCGGCAGACCAGCCTCCCCCAGCAGCTCTCCTGCGATCCCTGGAGCATAAAACTGCCAGGTCACATCAGGGGAGGGTCAGGTGGGCCTCAGCAGCTGCCCGGGCCCTTGGAAATGGGCCACCCAGCCCGTGCCGGGAAGTGGGGTAGGGGAGGGGACCCCGGGTTGGAGAGAAGTCAGGAAGAAACGGAACCAAGGGTACCGCCAGCCGGGACTTTTCCTGACTGGCTCTTCCCAGGTGCTGCCGTTTGAGGATGATGCTAGGAGCACGGGCTCGTGGGGTGAACAGGAGAACACTGGTCTGTAAGACGCGTGCGTAAGGGCCCAGGGGAGAGGGTGTCTATACTGAGTGCCCTTTCTTTCCAGAACAGGGAGGAGGCAGGTAAGGCATAGGCCATGATGGGGGACTCCAGGCACCCATCACTCGAGTGTGTCTGCCTAGCCTACGTGTGTGGGGCCCGCCTCACTGCTGGGGCCGGTGGCTCTCGGGCCTTGGCCTGTTCCTCCAAGCAGCTGGCTCTAAAGGGCAGTAGGTTGGGTCGCAAAATTGTTCAAGTTCTTTGCACTTGGCTGTCCTTGTCAGAAGCCCTGTGTCCTCACCTCCTTGTGATGTCCCCTACTGTGTTCTCACACCAGCCTGGGGCCCCCACAGCCTGGGTGTGTTGCCTGGGCCCTGTTGACTGTCCCCGGCCCCTGAGCCCAAATGTCATCGCTGGCACAGTGAGACCAAGTGGGCACAGCCTGCTCTGTGGCCTTCCCCAGAGTCTTCCACACCCTGGCTCTGCTGGCCCCCAAACCTCTGGCCTCTGCCCCCCACCCGTGCAGAGAGCCCTCTACCTGGTATACAGGCCGTTCTTCCGGCAGAAGGAATTCTTGACGGACAGCCTCCGGTTGTTGAGTTCCAGAGCAGGGAAACTGCTTTCATCCAAGCTCATCATCTCCCCGTGGCCGAGGGCACCAGCCTTGGCATTGTTCCCTGGGCGGGGGCGGGGTGGGGGAGACAGGATTCAGTCACCTATGTCACCCTTTAGACCGCTGGTCTCCCTTCCCCCACCCGGCCAGGTGGCTCATTCTCTCTCTCGCTACGTGAGACCAAACGGGAGATGGAGGCTGTACCCAGGGGCCCTAGGCTGCTCCTCCTCGCAGGGCAGACGCCTTTCTAGGAGAGAGAGGACCCCCGGCCCCACCTTGCCAAAGCAAAGGCAGACCCGTCTGGCCGGCGGGGCTTGGTCTCAGCTCACCAGAGTCTGTCTTCTTGGAGTACTTCTTGCTCTGGCCTCGGATAATGAGCACGAAGACCAGGAGGAGGATGAAGATGAGGCCCACGAGGGCAATGACCACCAAGAACCACCACTCCTCGTAGAAAGGGTTGGCCTTCTGGGCTAGAACACGAACGGGGACGTCAGGTCCGGGGTGCTTAGGCCGCCTCCCGCCTCCACGCCTCCCGCTGCAGCGGGGACCCTACCACAGACCCCAGGCAAGGTCTGTGCCATCCCAGTGAGGCACAACCCAAGACAAGGTTGGGAGGGAGAGCTGAATCTCAAGTGCCAGTAAGGGGATGCCTGGAGGGCTGCTCTGAGCTCTGAGGCTGCCTCTGGACTTACCAGGAAAAAGTGTGGGGATTGATTAGTGATGTCTGCCAAAGACACAGAATAAGAAGCCCTGGTGTGCGTGCTATTTTTTTTGTTTTGTTTTGTTTTGTTTTTTTATCTCCCCCTCTTTCCACCCATGGCCTAGGGGCTACCTGGACAGGCAGGCCCCAGATTTGTATTGGAAAAGTACCCATCTGGCCTTGGTAGGCCTGGGAGAGTTGCTCCCCAGGGTCAGGACTCCCTCTTTCTCTGGTGGCTGAGAGTGAGGGCAGTCAGGGGGGTGGATGGGAGCAGGTCTTCGGAATGCCTCCTCCAGCCAGACCTCCCCTCCCTTCAAAGCCCTCAGAACCACGCTTTTTGCACATAACCACCACGAATCCAGGGGGCTGCCTGACGAGGGGCTGGCTCTTCTGTCTCCCGTGATCTGGTTTTATCCATCAGGACAAGGGAGAATGTGTGTGTGAGGACAGAGGCAGCCAGGTTTCTGACACTCACCCAGTGGGTTACAATTTTGAGCTGTGTTTCTGCCTTGAGGGAAGGGGCGTTGGTAATAAAAGTTGGTTAGTGGCTGGATTTGGGGTGATGGATTTCGGCATTAGAGTCCTCTGCGAGTCCTCCAAGACATGCCGGATGGGAAGGATGAGAGGGAAACGGGGAGGGATGGCAGTACTATTCCCTCCAGCCCTGGACACTGCTTCAGAGACCGCGGACTCTGTTTTTTGGGGTGGTTTCCATAGAAACATGTAGTTTATGGCCAGGGTGAATCTCTTGGGTGATGAGCTCAGAGAAGGTCTTCTGACTCATCCACAAGCCCCACTAAGCCCCCTGCCCAGGGCTTCTGGGATCCTTGCAAAGGAACCCCAAAGATGCCCACCCCCCAGCTTCTTCTGGAGCTCAAAGCTGACCCAGGCCCTGGCCCAGAGTTCACTGTTGGCAGAATTGAGAAGACAATACATTTTGGTCCCCACCCCAACACATCTGGGGCTCTACTACCTGCCTCTCTTCTTTGCCCACCACCAGCCTCTGCCACGAGGCTCTTTGACGGGGTGCCGGTCCCCCCCACCGGCAGTACCTGGCACAGACTGGGAGGGGCTGCTGGGGGTCCCGAAGCCATAGTCATTGACAGCGATGACCCGGAAGTCGTAGCTCACGCCTGGCTTCAGGATGTCCATGCTGAACGTGTAGGAGGTCACCTCCTTGGGGATGTCTTTGATGAGGATGTCCCATAGCCCCTCGTCTGCAAGAGGGTGGAGAGGGAGACACCTCGTGACGGGGAGCCCGCTCCCATCCTAGCTGTTGCCCCTGAGAGCAGGGCCTGTCTGGTCTGCCCCGTCAACGCTGAATCTTAGAAGGTATTTTTCAACAGATACCTTTTTGCAGTCTCTGACTCTTTGTTCCCTTTATTAAAATGCTTGTAAAATATATATATTAATAAAAACACGGAGCGTGTAGAAAATACGGTCCCAACCAACCCCGTGCCATCGGCCACAGGCGGCTCAGCAGTCTGGTGACTGTGCGGAAGTCAGATCGCCCGTTCTCACATCCTTAGAGAGTGCGGGTCAGCGTGACTCCAGCAGGCCGCCTACGATCGTGGCACACGGGCACACCCTCCTTTCCCTCACTGGGCCCCTCTTCTTCTCATCCCCCTGCCTATTCAAAATACACACAGTAGCGGCATCAGGTAAAAAGAAGATCCTTTTTGAAAGTAGCCGCAGGAGGGCTAGGTTCGCCGGGGACGGTGAGGGCGGACGGCGCCCACCCTCAGCGGCCTCCTCGCTGAGCGGCAGAGATCTGAGGAGAAGGGGCCCAGACAAGCCTAGAGGGGTCCCCCATCGGTCCTCCAGGTGCGCTGCCCCTAGCCACCCCATGCTTTGCGCTCCTGACTTCCCTTCCAGTCCTGCTGCCCCCTTGCCTGCCGCTCTCTGGGTCTCGCCCCCCTGGGGACCTAATTCATTTCCGCTTCATTCAAAAGGAGCAGCGGGCATGGGGCCCCCGCACAAGAGAAGTGCGAGCTCCTGCCAGGCCCCGGGATGCGGAGGCCGGGCGGGGGGCCCTGGCCAGAGGCTCCATGCGGGGCCAGTGGGGCTGGCGTGACTCTGGGAAGGATGGTGAGTCCCCCTCCCTGTGCTGGGGAAGGGCTGACTTGGCAATTAAAGGGTTAAACCACCTTTTACACACGGTCCAGGGGGTCCAGAGAGCTTAGAAGCACCTCAGTGGGCTGAACTCCTAGGTCCTCCAGGGAGGTCGCCTCAGGGCCTTGGATGAGCTCCTGCCTCAGCCTCAGCCTCGGTGGGCACGGTCTCTCCTCATCCGTTCCTGAACTCGCTCGGGGAGGAGCCGCCGTGGGTCCGCCGGCTACGCACCTGCTCCGGCCTGGCCCGCCCAGGGGCTGACGGATTCCGGATTCCGCCTTCCCCACACTGGCAGCCGCCCCCCACCCCCCCGCAATGTCAGGAACTTTAGCACCATCCCCTGCCCTGTCACCTCTGTACTGGGGACCAAGAGAGTGTCGGCATCTTCCAAAGCTGCCTTTTGGCCGTGCCCATCCAGATCCCTCCCCCTGGCAGCCGTGCCCCCCCTCCCCGTGGGCGTCCCCCTGTCCTCACAAAGGCTCGGGACCCTGAGCTTGGCCTCGTTTTCTCTCTCAGGTCTCTGTGTTGGGTGCTGCCTCACGCACCCTGTGGCTGTCCCCGGCTAGGCTGTGCTGTGCTGTCCCTCCGGGGCCAGGACCGTGCCCCATTCGCTTCTGCAGCCCAGCGCCCAGCACGGGCGACCTCTCAGTGTTGGGGAGATGACTGGATGCAAACCTTCTACCCCGACCTTCTCTGAACATCATGGGCTGCGATTTCAGGGCTGCAGACCCCGAGATCCGAGTTTTGGGGTGCAAATCCCTTCTCCTCTCACGCCCCCTGAAAGCTCTCATTCGCTTTCGGTGACAGTCACAGCGATGGCGATGCTAGCGATGGATGACCCAACAGCAGTGACTCCTTCCTTGCCGAGAGCTGTGGTTCGAAGGGCTTTACCTCTCACACCCGCGGCGATGGCGGGGAGGAGGAGGAACCACTGGGTGTCCAGGATGGTGCCTTTTGAGGTCCGCGGCGGATTCAGTGTTGGCTGGGCGGGCTCGTCCGGGACCCTGCGGCCTGGCAGAAGCTGGGGTCTCTGACCTACTGTGTGACCAACCTTGCTCTGCCCCGCAGAAACAAAGGGTAGGACCCTGGTAATGGGGCCAGGCCTGAAGCTGCTGGAATGTCATGCTGGGGCTCCGGCCTCCAGCCCCCGCGGTCAGCTGGTATGCACGGCAGGGCCCCTGGCTGGAAACCTTGAGTGAAGCCCCTCGCTCCTGGCTCTGCAGTGCCTGGCAGCTTCCAGTTTGTAGGAAGAGGGCCTGTCTGGAGATCCTAACCGACCATGAGGCGGGGAGCACAGAACAAGAGCAGTTTCGTCCCGGAGAGGAGGAGGATGGATAGCCCGGGGGCACGGAGGTGGGGAGATGTCTCCAGCAGCCGCAGGCAGAGGCGCAGCTTTCCCCTTGCCCTCTGCCCTCCCAGCCTTCAGGGGGTCCCTCCTTGAATCCACCTGTGTGCACCCAGGCACAGCCCCAGGTCCCATGCTGGGCCTCCCAGGGAACGCTGGAAAATCAGCAGGCCCGGTGTCCGGAGCCAACATTCCACAGCCTGGCATCCCGGCCGGCCAACTTGGATGGAGAGCAGAGGCACAGGCGCCAGTGGGGAGAAGCACGTGGTGCTCTCCTGGCCAACTCAGCAGCCGGCACCGCGGGCTGGGGAGGGACCATTGCGGGTTGGGGGGACAGCCAGCCCTGCATATACCTTCCAGCTACAACAGATCATGGACTGGAGTAGCTAAACGTAATAGCGATTGCCACAGCCATTACTAGCACAAGATGAGGGCAATGGGGGTGTGTGTGTGTATGGCTGCTTCCCGGAACAGCAGGCGTGCTCTCTTGGCTGTTGAGATATTAGCGCTCAGTGACCCACGGTATTCAGCTTGCCTTCGGGATGCTTCGGTGCCCTCGTTAGAAGTATTAGCTACTGATATGCCTGACTACCTCCCATTCTGATTATCATTTGCTATCCATGCTGTTGGCCCTTCTCCTCTTCTGCCGGCCGATCACGGGGCCGTGGATTACCAAGAACAAGCCTCTAGCTCTCCCCCCGGCCCTGGCCCCTCTGACGAGCTGGGAAACCTAGCAACGGAGCGAGCTGGCCCAGGGCTCCTGCGGGGAAGGGAAGCTGGGAGAAGCAGGTGTCAGGGCGACGGGCGATGGTGACACAGGAGCGCTGACAGCAGCGCCCTGGAGCGACTCATCAGTCCCTGATGGCTCTGGAAGTACTTGTGATTCGATTTCAGGCTTCACCACCCCTGATGCAGTTACCGGAACTGCTGAGATCATCAGAGTGGTGGAGGCGGGCCTCAAGGCGGTAGCCAGCGTCCCCCGGGGACAGCCAGCCTCCTGATGGGACACTAGTCAGTGGGGTCTCGTGAAAGACTCAGTGTTTAACCAGGGGCAGGGGCAAGGGCCAACTTTTTGCTCCTCCAGTATCCTAAATGATCTTCCGTTCGAGTTGGTCCTCACCTGGTGCGAAGTGCCATTCTCCAGGGGACCCCGGGGAGTCCCCACCTAAGGGTGTGACCCTTCATTTCCCACTTGCCCCAGGGCCACCTCTAGCTTCACCTGCAGTGGGACCAGAGCCTTCTCAGGAGAACACAAGGCCGCCGGGTGGAGGGACTCCAGCGGCAAGAGAACACGAGACCCGGAACCCGCTAGAGAGGGAGGCACTCAGCCGGGGGCAGTGCGTACCTGATGGCCTGGCCTCTATGACGTAGCGGGTGATGGGTCCCTTGCCCGGGTCTCCGCTGGACCAGTGGATGGCAATGGCGGAGCTGTAACGCACGATGATGGGCACTCCAGGCGGTCCAGGGGCACCTGCAAACGGCACACGGTGGGCAAGGGACGGCACAGCCTCCCCCATCCTGGCTCCTTGTGCTCCGGCTGGGGGACCTGCACAGCCAAACCCTCCGAGCCTGGCCAGAGTCTCTGGAAAGCCTGCGAGCACCGAGGCCCGAGGCCTGGGTCTCAGGCCTGGCCTGCTGATACAGCTGTGCTCTCTGGGTCACCCACACTCCCTTGTTCCAAATTCAAAGCCAGAAGAGGTATACAGAGAAATGCCAGGAAGGCCCCTGGAACGGAGTCAGGAGACCTGAACTCACTAGATGGGTGACTCTGATCAAGTCACATTGCCTGCCAGTGCCTCAGTTTCCCCATCTGTGAGGCCCTTTTGGACTGTAAGGCTTGAAGAGATGTGTCCTGGGGCGATGGTAGAGGTGGGTGTGATGATGGTGGAATGGGCCTAGGATAAGTGGGGGGTCGGCTTTTGAGGGGCCGAAGGGCTCCCCGACATCTTGTCTTCCAGCCTAGGATGGCAGCGTCCGCGCTGCTTCCTGAGTGAAACGCACCCACCCCCGCTGCGCCAGGGAGGAGGCTGGGAGCACCGCAGAGAAGCGTGGGCTCTGCCGCTGGCTGTCCTGGCCGGTACACCAGGGTGGCGGCCCGTCATGCCGGCCACCTGGACACCAGCCCCAGGAGCCGAAGCAGGGGAGAGCTCACTTGCGAAGTCAGAGGAGTGAGCCAGTTTCGTCTATGGAGGGTCCCAAGCCCCTCCTCTCTGGGGGTGCCTGTTCCCTGGGCTCTCACTGGCCCCCAAGCCCTGACCCTGTCCGTGGTCTACATGTCTGTCTGTCACTAGACCCGGAGCCTTGCACCCCCAGAGCTGGGCACAGAGTGGGTGCTCCCTACACACTTGTGGGAGGGGGGAACAAGTCGGTGAGTGGGTGCGAGGCTGACTACCGGCCCGAGTGAGCACCGAGTGTTGGCTGTGAATGCCTCCAGGCAAGGAGCCTGCAGTCCAGCTCCGGACTGAAGATCCTCCAGGTCCAGGGCAGCTGGCAAGCTGGACAGCAGGCCGGGGACTCCCAACCAGAGCTGGGCTGCCCACCGCCCTGCCTGTGTCCGGTCCCGACCCGTGACCTTGGAGCGCCTCATCTTCCTTCCTTCCTTCTCCAACACGCATCCCGCCTACGGCTCAGGGCAAAGGCGGCTGAGGGGTCAGGGGTGTGGGACCCAGCTCAAGTGGGGTGTGAAGGGTGTGGGGGGGTGCTGTCGGGACCCCGAGTTCTCACTCTGCACAGGACAGAACTCAAGGCTGACAGCTGTCATCAACCCCTGGACCGGAAGCTTCTAGCACTCCCAGGTACCTGCCCACACTTGCTGGGCACAGCTCAGCTGTTTCACAGGGACCCCCGCTGCCTCCTCCAAACTTCCTGCCCGCCCCCTTCCCACGCCAGGCCTGGGACACTTGAAGCCCCAGGTTAGAACAGCCTGTCCTCCAGCCCTCTCCTGTCCCCACTGCCCCGCCTCCCTTTGTCCCTGCCCGCTGGCTTCCTGCTTTTGTTTCCCAGGGACGTTGGCTCAGGTGAAGAGGCAGCACAGGAGGGAGGGGGCAGGTGCAGGGCAGAGGGTGTGGAATCTTCTGGAAGCTTCCTCCGGGGGGGCCTTGTAGGCTTCCTTCCGTAGGAGCCAGCGGAGCCTAGGAGCTGGCAGGTTCTCTGCAGAACCCGGAGTGGGGAACAGAAAGTGCCCACGAGGAGAAAGTGCAGGGTGGCCGGCCCAGCCCCGTGTGGAGGAACACACCTGCCTGACAGGTGAGAGAGGCCAGGACCAGTAGCCTCTCCACGCCGCAACTACCCACCCCCCCACCCCTCCAGCTAGCAGCTAAGCTGCTCGGGCCCACAGGGCAGTGACAGGAGGAGGGAAAAGGGGGAGGAGGAGGAAGAGGAGGAGGGGTTTCAGGGAAGTCTGAGACGGGCTGTGTCCTTTCCCAGGGAAGGAGGGAGCAGAGGCGGGCGGTGGCTTCTGTGTTCCGGAAGGAACATCCTGCTTGGGTGACAAGGACAAATGTTGACCACAGCAGGTGCCAAAACAATTCCCCCAGCTCAAGGCTGGCCTCAAGAAGGTCACAAACTCAGACAGAACCACTCTGGGGTCCTGGTCCCTGGTGTCCCCCTCCTGTCGCCACTCAGGCCCAATGCACAGCCTGGCCTCTAAGCGCACAGCCTGGCCTCTAAGCGCCCTGCTCCTTCTTCCCTTTGTCACCTGTCTAGGGAGGACGCAGCCTGACAGGTCGCCCTGCCTGTGGCCGGGATGTGCTCCCTTCCTCCCCCGCCCCCCAGGCCCCACCCTTGTCCTCTCTCGGGCTGTGGCTCTGTCCCCACTAGACCCCGTCCCCCCGCATCTCCGCACCTCCAGGATCTAGCACAGCTCCGAGCACCCCCTCTGGCTCGGGGGCTGGGCGCGGGGTGCGGAGGGCAGGACTCCCGTCTGCCCTGCGCTCCCTTACCTTCTCCCGGGCCGGTGGTGACGTTGGCCTCGATCTCCGGCCCGTAGGCGAAGGTCTTGGCTCTGATGCGAAACCTGTAGGTCATCCCCTCGGCCAGGTCCTTCACCTTCAGCCACAGAGGGCTGTTAGCCTTCACATCCACTGTCACGATCTTGCTGACACCTGGGAAGGAAGTACCGCATATGTGGCGGACCGCGAGGGCGGGTGGTGTTCATGGGGGGGCCTTGGAGCCAGGCCACATGGCCGTGCTCGCCCAACACGCAGTCCTGCAGGCCGGTCTTGGGAGAAAGGGGTCCACGGCCAGAGAAGTTGGGAGGAGCTGGGACTGTCTGTCCGTGGAGAACACAGTGTCCCTCGGGATCTGGTGGGAAACAGCTCCCTACCGGTCTCACTGAACCACTGTCCCCCACATGTGCTCTACCCCCCGAGTTCCACAGAACTGGAATCCCGAGGGTCCCCTTTCAGGAAGGGCTCTGGGAGAGAGATCACCGGCGTCCAGAGTTGGAGGGGAGAACCTGCAGCCAGGCCCTACAGCCGAGGACAGCCTCGGGTCCACCAGCAAGGGCCCTCCCCGCGGGCCCTCCATCAATGCACCCAGAATCGCGACAACCAGAGAAGAGGCTAGGATAGTTTTAGGGGGTCGAGGTTTGTGCTCCGTGCTTCCTGGGCCCAAATCCTCCCGCCTGGCAGCCTCCTCAGGGGTCGGGATCCGGGCTGCTCCCCGTGTCCCCTCTGAACAAGGTGGTGACCCCTGGGAGATGGGCTTCGCAGGTCGCAGCCCAGCGCTGGCCGTCCCCTGCCCTAGCTGTGGTTTGTTGTCCCGCTGAATGAGGGCATCGATAGCCATCGAGGACAGCACGTTAGGAGGTTAAATAAAAGAGGACCTGGCAAATGGCCAGACTATCTCACGAATAAACAGGCGTCCGATGACAGAGGGGTGGCAGCTCGAGCGGCCCTTCTGAAGGAAATCACCCGGGGGGGGGGGGCCGGAACAGCGGCACTGGGTACCCGTTCCCTGACATTTCTGAGCAAATCCCACAGGGGTCTGGGCTGTGGTCTTCCCAACAGGAAAGGGGCCGGGAGCCCCCTGGGTAGGCCAGGCGGAGGCCACCGTGAGGACAGCCTGTTTGGTCGCCTGCACCTTGTCCCCGTGACCTCCGCCCTCTCCTTCCCCTTGGAGGGGGAGACGGCCCCTCTCCTGGGACCTGCACCTGACCATGTCTCCTGGGCCGCCCTCCCCACCCCTGCCAGTGTCCCAGAACACAGTCCTGTTCTGCCGAATGAACTAGCTGCTGGCAGGCAGATGACGAGGAAGACTGAGGGCCATTGTTTCCTTGGCTGGCTCAGGACTGTGGCCCCCTTGGCTCTCTAAGGGCTCTGGCTCTCCTTCTGGCCAGGCTCTGTAGTCAGGGAAAGGTGAGAGTGAGCAGGGGACCTCAGGCCATCAGGTCACCACCTGTGAGCCAGCCACCCCACCGAGTCCTCTCTGGGTTCTGGAACCGGACCGGCCAGCCAGGAGCCCCTCTAAGTAGATGTCCGTGCTTTCTGGGTTCACTTACATCGGCGTGGGGTAGAGAGCTGGCAAGGGTCTGACATCCAAGGTCAGGGTTAGCATGGCCTGGCCTGGGAGCCTGGCAGCAGGGAAGGGTCCCCACCAAGGCCTGGAGGAAGGGGTAGGGCAGGGGTCACGGGGGGCTCTAGGGACAGCCAGACGACCAGGGCTCCAGGTGAGAGGAAGACAGCTTGCACATCGGGGTTCTTGAACGGAGGTTCACGGGGAAAGGGGGGCAGGGACTTCCCCAGACTTGTACTTTCCGGGGAGAGGCTCCAAGGCTCTTAACAGGTTCTCAAACGAGTTCCTGACCCCACGAGAGGCAAAGACCCAGATGGAATAAGGTCGACCCCCTAAATTCTGGGGGACAGGTACGGGAGGGGCCATCAGGGGCTCCCCGATCTTCCCAGGCGGGACAGCAGCCTGGCCGCCATGGGACGCCGCAGCCTCCGTAGGCTCCCTTCCTCCCCTCCTCACTCTGGCCGGACTCGGGAGAACGAGGGTGCTGCTCGGTTTTGCGCCCCTGCTTGCTGCTGGGGAAATGCTCCTCTCGTCTGCCCCCGCATCTCCCTCTACGAGCAGGGGAGGCGCTCACCCCATCCAAGGTTGTGCAGCGACCCCGACAAGAGAAGGGCCTTAGGAGTTGGGCTGGGAGGGCCCCACTCACCGTCCACTGGGGTGCAGGGCTCATACACCAGCCGGTAACCCTCCAGGACACCGTTGGGGAACTGCGGGGTCTCCCAGGACACGTTCACCGAGGTTGTGGTCAGCTCACTGAACTTGACCGAGCTGGGAGCACTGGGAGCTGCAGGGGGACAGGAGAGGGTTCGTCTTGTTCTCCCACGGACGTTCAAAGCCCTGCGTGGCTTCCAGAAACCGGCAGGAGCTCTTGGGTCTGGGCCCCAGGAAGAGAGAGGGCAGGGGGTCCTCCGAAGTCATCTGTGCCCCTCCCCTCCCCCACTGATGCTGCTAGCACTCTATTTCCAATTCCAGAGTCCACGAACGGGGAGGGAAGAGAACTGTCTTTCCCCCTAAAGTTCGAGTCCTCCCTTTCTTCCTGCCAAGTGGTCCTAAATCTCCAGGGCCGCTGTGGGGTCAGGCGAGATCCTGGCTCTGTAGGGCTCTGTCTTCCACCCTCCCTGGTGGGAAAAGCAGCGCCCGCCGGGGTCTCAGAGTATGAGGCGGCTGGTGAATAAGAAGATACCAGAACAGCCACGGTGTGGCCCTTCTCCGGTCCCTGGGGCCCCAGGGCTCGTCACGGAGAGACCGTGCTCTCAGAAGCAGCCCGAAATAGGGACAGTCAAACCATGTGGAAGAGATGCTTTCTTGGCCGGAGAAGCCTGGAACAACCCTGAAAGCCTGGGGGCCGTGCGGGTGGGGGTGGGGGACTCTGGTGGGGAGGACGGAGAGGAAGAGAAGGAAGCACGGAGCTGGCTTCAGGCGAGCTGACCGGGCCGCCCCCCCCGCCCCCACCGAGCCGAGGCTAATCTGGACCCCGCTTCCGCTCCAGCTCCGGGACGCAGCCTCAGCCCGCAGTCTTTGAAGGAAGGAGGCGAGCTCAGGGGGCCTTTCCTGCCTCCCCGAAGCAAGAGGGACATGGGTCAGAACACTTTGTCCTGCTGCCGGAAGCGTCCAGGCTCCCGGGGGCTCGCATCCGGCCTGGGACACTGACAGAGCGCGGTCTGGATGAGCAGGCAGACAGAGAGGCCAGACCCTCGGGAGCCAGGGGAGGAAAAAGGTTTCCCTGGAGTCGTGGCTTGGCCCCAAAGAGGACAATGCTTAAGAATTGACCCCACAGTCTGGCCCTCTAAGCAAATTAACAGGATGGGAAGCAGCAGGCTGGGAAGGATGCTCGAGGGGGTGCAGGATCCACAAGGAGGGAGCCCCATGTCAGGGGAAGGGGCTGCCGTGCCGTGAAGACAGCCTCGGACCAGCTCACCCATCCTGGCCTCCGGCCTCTGCTTCCCCACGGGCCGGGTGGGGGCTCCTGGGCACAAAGCATCCCTACCCAGGCCTCCCCTGCTCACTGAAATGGGTAATACCTGCCCTACCCATCCCAGGGCTTCTGGAAGGAGCTGGCGGCGTATCTGCCCGAGAAGGTCTTTGGACACGATACATAGACCCAGCACTGGTCGCGTGGGCTCTAGGGTTCTGACCCTCACCATCCAGTCTCCTAACTGACCACCCCGCCTCCCTCCTCTCCCGTCCGTCAGTTTGTCTTCCGCACGGCCGGCAGAGCGAATTTTAAAAACATACACCGGATCCTGTTGGCCAACTGCTTAAACCCACCAGCGATCCCCCAGCGCACTGAGAATCCCTCCCACGCTTCCTTCCAGGGCTCCCGGACCCTCTTGGGCCATTTCCCCTCAGGTCACCCATTAAAGCTCCTTTAATCCCCTCCGGGTCTCGACGCCTTTGCACCTGCTGCTCCCTCTGCCCGGAACCCCTCCTCCAGGCTTCCCACGCTGGGCTCTTTCCCCTCAGGTCTCAGCTGTCAGCCGTCAGAGGCCGCAGCAGACAGACCTGTCCACGGCCACATGCTCACCCCTGCCCGCGTCCTTCTACTGGTCAAACTCACGGCACTGAGGCAGGGTCATCTAGACAGGTGGTTCCCATCTGTCGCACTCCCTAGGGTGGGGACCTGGGCTGCTGTGCTCCCAGCATCTAGCACAGGGCGGGTTTCTAGAAGATGCTCAGTAAATATTTGTTGAAGGAACAAAGCCGGGGCCGTGACCCCGTGACCCAGAAAGCTGCGTCAGAACAAGGCCCGGCCAGAAATGGGGTTGGCGGGCTACAAGATGTGGGGAGAACCGGGGACATCTGGGGGCTCTCTCTAAGGCTCTTTGGGGACAGCCTCTGTCTTCTGAGCACTCTCACGGAGGCACCCTCTTTTGGGGCTGTGCTCTCCAGCTCTGGAGGCCATCTCCTGGGCCTGGGGGCCCAGCCCAGATGTCTCAGCAGATAAGGCGGCTGCTTCTACCACGCCCCCCCCCCCACCCCAGGAGCACAGGTGCCTGGTGCCCCCCTCCCCCACCTGCTTGCTGCGTCTGGCCCCGGATGGGGGGACTCCGAGGCCCATCCCCCGCGGCATTGAAGGCGGCCACGCTGACCATGTAGGTGGTGTAGCTGGTCAGGTTCTTCAGCTTCACGCCGTTCTCGGCCAGGAAGAGCGTCTTCACCCGCTCTGTGAGGTTGCGCCGCTGGGCTTCCCAGAAATAAATCTGTGGGCACAGCCAATCGTGGGAGTGAGGTGGACACACTCAGCTTTCCTCCTGCCCCCCTGCCAGCCCCAGGGTCGCAGAGACGCCCTCGATGGTACCATCCACATGCGCTGCGTGCGTCCCTCAGGGAACAGTACAGAAGTATTTAAGAGCGGTTTTGGAAACCCTTCCAGAACCACAGCGAATACTTCAGTCTCTGCTGCACTAAGTCCCAGGAGAGCACAGACCCCACGCATCTGTGCGGCCTGGAGACGGGAGGGTTTAGCACCGCACAGGACCATCAGCCCTCGGGATAGGGGACACGGTTACAGGAGGAAGAAGTCAGCTCCACTCTTCAGGACCCTGAGCTGGGGAGGGAAGTGCCGGGTGGGGGCCCAGCTGAGACATCTGGGCTGGGCCCCCAGACTCTGGCCCAACGGAGAGGAGAGTGCGAGGACCAGCCTCTCGGCACCACCATCAGCTGGGAGCCGGTTAGGGATGCGGAAAGTCAGGCCCACCCCTCTTCCCCCTTCACCGGCTACAAAGCACCTGCTGGTTGACAAGGACCCCGCTGGTGAATTCACCTGCAGGTCTGCAGGCCGGCCTGGGGCTGAGCCTCCAGCGCCCCATTCACGAGCACAGGGACTTTGCCAGGTGATCCCTGAGCCACAGTGTTGTCCCTGAAGCTCAGGACTCCTCACTAGCGTCAAGAACTCTGAACCCAGAGCCGGGCGGGAAAGCCGCAAGCCTCCCGCCCCGGCGACGATCAGCGAGTATTTGGCGCCACCTGCCGGCCGAGAAGATTGCTGCAAGCTACGGACCTCAATTTCTCAATTTGCCTGGAGGAAGCCTAGTGCCAAGGTCCCCCACCTGGCACTCTGGACATCTTGTCACCCAGAAATCCTTGCTTTCATCTAGCCCCGCCCACTTTTAAAAACAGATTCTTCCGATACGAGTAGGTATGAGAGAGAGAGTTGATGTGGTTGTTCGTGTACCGTTCCCAGTGACGGGCACTCAATATAGTGGACCAAGTTCCCGCTGAATTAGGGGTGCAGGGTCAAGGTCAACACCTGAGATCTGGGTGTTCTCAGCACACAGATGGGACCTGCTGAGTGCAGATGCAGACAGTGAATGTAGAAAGTCATCCCCCCTGTATCTACCACTTCACTCCCCTGCGCTTAGGGCTCCATCAGATCCAAGAGGCCAGCTTTGAGCCTTGGTTGAATCCGGACCACAGCCACACGCCGCCGCAGGGAATTCACGCTTTCAATCTTCACCGTGCTACATACCGTGGTCCACCAGCCTTGGGCGCATCTCCTACATCCGGATCTCATCCACTGCTCCTCCCTGCCCCTCCCCTCACCTCGTGAGGCTCCTTAACCCAGAAGCAATCAGATGAGATTTTCTCCACACTCCCGGGGTGCTGCCCATACCTTCAATAGCCCCTGTGTCTACACCCTCTGCCTGCCTCCCTCTGTGCCCTGGCTGCACGGCAGGCTCCTCTGTGAGACAACCTCGCCTTCCTGCACGAAATCCCAGCCCCTCTCACCTCCTCCAGGACCTCATTCCCCCCAGCTTCTGTTCTTCCTAGAATCACCACATTTCCCCTCTTCCTGGATCATTATCCTCACAGACGCGAGCCGGCATTTCTTCAGTCTTAAAACCCCCTCTGTTGAAGGTTTCTAATTCCTGTTTCATTTTCCCTTTAAAGCAACACTCCTTAAAAGGGGTATGTGTCCTCGCTGCCTCCTCTCCTCCTCTCTTAAATCCCTCCAAGCTGCCCCCCCATCAGAGTAACCTATGAACTTGACCTGGCTAATGCAATAATCCTGGGCTCCACAGGCTTTCTGGAAAGGGCCAGGTAATAAAGATCTCAGGTTTTGCAGCCACGTATCTCTGTGGTAATTCAAAAGCAGCCATGGGCAATTTGTAAACAAGTGAGTGTGGCTGTGTTCCAATAAAACTTTACACAAACAAGTGGAGGGCCAGATTGAGTCCTTGGGCTATAGTTGCTTCCTAGATTTCATCTTGCTTGAGCTCTCAGCAGTATTCAGTATAACATAGTCCTCCCTACTCCGGGAAGTACGTTCTTTATGTAGGTTTTGAGACGTCAGTCCCTTTTTTTGGTCCTAGGTCTCAATTTTCATTCTTCTTGGGTTTCCTATTTGGGTCTAATCTCTGGGCTTTCACCTACATGCTGTGGACTCCACAATTCACATGTCCAGCTTAGACTCTCGCTCTCGAGCTCCAGACACGGAAACCGGCTCCATGTGACGTCTCCCCTTGGGGTCTGACCCATGTCTCGAGCCGACTCCAGCTCTCCCCTGCCAGCTTCCTCCTTCTGCCCCCTTGTCTCTTCCGGCTCTGTGCCTAGAAGCTCCATCATCAAATTGCTTGTAAATCCTCTCTCGCTCTCCAATTCAACTCAGCAAATTCTACCAGCTCCATCATTCCAACGAGCCGGAGAACAAATACCTCTCTCACTGCGCTGTTGGCTGGCCTCAGCCACTACCATGCCTCACCTAGATGACTCAGCCCCCTCTTTGTGGTTTTGTGCTTTCCCCATTTCAAAACCCTATCACCTGTGGCTCTCCTTTGCTCCAAACCTTCCACGGCTGTCCTCTCATTTTGAGTGACAGCCAAAGCCCTTGAGGGTCCTGGGTGATGTACACTAGGTCACTACCTGACCCATCTCCTATCATGCTGCCCTCCACACACACACACACTGGGACGCACTGGGCTCCTAGTTGAGCTTTGTAAATGCCAAACACCCACTGACCCCAGGATCTTTGTTCTTTTCCTCTTTCTGGAATGTTCTTCTCCCAGAAGAACATGTGATTCTCACCCTGTTCTTCATTTTTGCCCAAGTGTTCAGTTCCCATTAAATCCTTTCCTAACAGCCCTATTTAAAGTTCCAAACCTCCCCCGGCTCATTTGCTCTACACCCTCCACGGACCACTTTTGCCACCCTCTGGAGGAGCTTGTTTTGCATGTTGTTGGTCCTCTTCCCTTAAAATTTAAGCTCATGTTTGCCTCTCTGTTCACTGCTTTCCTCCCAGACTGAGAAACACCGCTGGGAACAAAATAACAGCTCAATACTCACCCGTCTCTGAAAGACGGTAGCTGGGTGGGGTGACCGCCTGGGCACATGTCACAGCTCAGTCGGACCCAAACCAAGCTCACTGGCTGGCGACGTCCGCCCATCATTCACGTCCATGCTAATTACCGTGGAGGTTAATGCACATCTGGGATGCGGCCATCCCAGGCCCCCAGCTAAGAATGCCAACTGTCTCCGTATTTTCCAAGCACACAGACACCTGCCGTGTGATAGACGCGGTCCGTGCGTCTGCATGTTTCCTGGGGCTACATGTTCGCTGGAGACTTCCATACCTCGACCGTCCAGTGCTACGAACGGTGGCAGGCTCTGCCCCGGCTCCTCCTCCTCCTTCTCAAGGGAGGCCTGTGCTGGGGGTCTGGGACTAAGCCTTCCCCCCAGCACTCCTGGGCAGTGTATCACCCGTCCTAGGTGAGATGCCTCCCTCCTCCCTCCCACCTCCTAGGTGGAAAAAGAGACTCCTATGTGGGTTTCTGTCTTCAACTGGGCCCCTACAGTACAAGCTAGGTGACCCGGGCACGCCCCTGGCCTTTGCGGGAACTCGGTTTCTGCCTGTGCAATGAGGGGGCTGAGCCAGCAAACCATGAGGCCTCGTGTGTGGGGGGGTGTATTTCACACTCCCCCTCTTGTTCCCCCTGGAACAACCCCCCAGCAGGAATCAGAGTGGTGCTGGGCCCTGGCCCAGGACGCAGGCCTCGGACACACCAACGGCTCTGACCAAGGAGACACAGCATTATTACTCTGCCCACCACCTCCTCTGCTGGGTGGTGGCGTGCCGTGCCCCCTCTGCCCTGCACAAGGTCAGGGCTGGCAGACCTGGCGTCTGACTCTTGGCTACCTGCTTCTTTTGTGCTCCTGCCGCACCCCCTCAACTGGGTCTCAGTTTCCTCATCTGTACAATGGGTACAAATGTTTATACTCTGCCGACTACACAGGCATTCCAGACAGTGAAGGAGTTCTAAAGGGCTCGGAGAATGCTGCAGATGAAATGAATGCTGTTAGGACGCGTGACATCCTCTAACATCTGGAAATAATTTGAATCAGAGATTTCTACATCCTCAGCGAGGGCGCCTCTGCCACTTGGTCAAATCAATATTTGTAATTAGGGTTGGCCCAAGGACCACCTGTGGGGGGGTCTTTTGCTGGCATTGGGAGTTGGGGGAGTGAGGTCAGGGGTGTTGCCTGAAGCAACACCCAGAGGCTTCTTGCCTCTGAGCTGCGCCGGGCTAGGCTGCCGGAGAGGCCAGGTGTGGTGCTGCGTTAGTGCACAGTGTCCGCGGGGATTGGGTGCCCACAGCCAAGGGACCCGGTGCGGACCTGCCCACCTCCCCCTCCTACCACCCAGGGCTCACCCCCACTCCCAAGCTGGCCCTTTGTCCCACCTTGTGACACGGGTCACAGGTCACCCTTTCCGGGCCTGTCCTGGGCCCATGGGTCACAGGTCACCCCGTCCCCACCACGGCAGACGCCTGACGCTCCCAGCTGCCCCGGCCCCATCAGGCAGCTTGGGCCCCCCCGCCTCCACCCCCAGACCCTTGCTCTGCTGGAGCGCCCCGTACCTTGTAGCCTTGGATGTCTCCATTCTGGCTCTCCAGCGGTGGCGGCTCCCACGTCACATCCAGCTGTGTGGCCGTGGTACCGTGGACAGCCACATTACGGGGCGCCGCAGTGGGCACTGGAGGGCGTGAGAGGTCGTGAGTGAGGGGCACCGTGGGTTGGGGCCCCCGAATCCCCTACGTCCTCTAGTTGGACTTGTGGGGTGGGAGAGGCTGGGGCTGGGAGGGCAGGCGGGCTCACCGGCTTCCCCGACGAAGACTTCCTGGGGGGGGCTCGAGGGCCCCTCCCCCACGGCATTGTACACGCTCATCCGAATCTCATACCGCCGGTGTTGGTTCAGATCTGGGGGAGGGGGGCAGAAGCACAGAGAGGTCACCGCCCTGCAGGGGACAGAGCCAGCACGGAGGGCGGAGTCTGCGAGGACGCATCTGTGACTCTAGCTCCTGCCAGAAGGTTCAGGAAAGACAACGTAGGGACTGGGGTGGCTGGGAGGTGGTCCGGCCCCCCAGGAATGGGGACACGCGACACCTGTGGGTGGCTCAGCCGAGGGTGAGCACACTAGCACTTCTGAGACTCAAAGAGATGCTACTAATATTTGCGCAGGGACAGCTCGTGCGAACCAGTGCTGTTCACCCTGTCCCCACCATGGCAGACGCCTGAAGCTCCCAGCTGCCCCAGCCCCATCGGGCAGCTCTCCCCTCAGGGAAGGGGCTGATTGGACATGCATTCTGGGCTAAGGGACGCTAAGTGTTTGCCAAGTTTGGGGGTCCTGGGTGGGGATGCCTGGACGGAAGCTGGGAGACAAGACAGTTGCAGGAAAATGGGCCCTGAAACCTCGGATGGCAATTACCATCCCTGCTTGGCTGGGGGGAGGCTAGAAGGTTCTCCTACCCCTCTCCCTGGGCACCCTGCCCTTCTCCCCTTCCTCGGGGGGGAGTTCTGCCCCTCCGCTGGAATGTGGGTGGGGGAGTCACCCTAATTTAGCCGGCCACACTGCCCGTGTGGGCCACTTGGCTGATGAAGGAAGGGGAAGGACACCATGGTGTCACACTTTGCATTGTACAGAGAACAGGGTCCCTCTGCCCAAGCTCTGGGCCTCAGGGAGAACCACGGACTTTAGAAGGAGAGTGAGACTTGGACCAGACACCCCCCTGGGAACATCCCCAGGTCCCTGGGGGACAGTGGGGGTTCCGCTCACTCCAGAGGTGGGAATCGGCGTGGAACACAGAGCCGTGCAGAAAAGTGCCTTCGATGGGAGAGGTGGGCGGCCGTGCCGTGGACGCCCGCCCTTCCCAGCAGCAGACCCAAAGCTCCTCCCACGGACCTCCGGCCATCCCCCGCCGCAGTCCCCCCATGGGGCACAAGACCGGAGCCGCTCCCTCCCCCGTTCTGCACCTGATGGACGCAGGCGTCCCTGGTCACTCTCTACATTTCTGCATGTTTCCAGAAAGTCACGTGCACTTAGGGCGACCCCATTCTTCAAGGGGCCTGAGGAGGGTGCAGCCCTCAGCCTGGGCTCGGGTGTCCTCAGAAGCCCCAGGCTCCCCATCCCCGTGGAAGGCCTGAGCCCCACTTGGGAGCCGCCATGCAGGGACACTTACTGTCCAGCTCGTACTGCGTGAGGCTGGGCCGGCTCAGGTTCCGCACAGCGTACATGGCTACGGGGTGGGAGGCCGAGGGGGCCAGGGGAGACAGCAGACAGAGGAGGTTAGTACACACACCCCGCTCCGCAGAGACCCCGAGGAGAGGGGCAGGTGGGGGGGGGTGCTGGGAGCACACAAGCAGACAGAAGGGGTGTCCGGAGGCCTGATGGTCAGTGGGGGGCCCCGGGCAAGAGCGAGAGACCATGTGCACGACGGCAGGGGCGGGGGACGACACAGGGCACCGCGAGCCCCCCGGTGCCCCGCACCCTGAGGACGGCTCTGGGGGATGCCTTGTCCCCACTGGCCCTGGGGGGAGCCCCGGTCCCCAGTCGCTCCCTCGTTGGAGGCGGGACTTTGACAGAACCATCCCCACACCGTGGGGGGTGTTCATTCTCTCCTCTGAACCAGAAACCCTTTTACTACCAGGAACTAGGACCGCATTATCCCCAGGCCTATGAAATCACAACCACGGGCACAGTCTGCCAAAACAGGAAAGAAATCGTGCAAGCTGTCGGATCAGCTACACGGAGTTCTGGGAACATTCCTCTGCCCCGCGTCCATCCATTTCGTGGTCCGCCGATACTCGTTAGATGCCAAGACACGGACGCTTTAGGGGAATTACGCGAGAGCACCCCGCACGCTCTCCGTCTCCTGCCCGCTCAGGGACCCCCGTCCCCGGGTTCCTCTCTCCTGACCACTCCCCGCCCCGCCGCCAGCCGGTCACGGTGGCCATGGCACACAGCATCTGCCACCCCAGCCCTCCAGTCTGTTCCGAGCCGCCGCCTTGGCCCCAGCCACCTGCTTCTCTCGGCGACCGCACCCCTGCCTCTGGTCCTCCACGGCTGGCCATCGCTCTCCTGCCCCAAAGGGCAAGCACGTCATTCCCGGGGCTGTGACTCCCCCTGGGACTCACAGGCCAGATCCAAGGATTGCGGGACAGAACCACCAGCAGGTCGTCAGGATGGGCAGGGTTAGCTCCTGGCCCTTTCCATGGCAGACCCTTTGCTGGGCTTTCCCCTTAGCTTCGGGGGGGTTGACTTGGGATCACCCAACAGGGTCAGCGCCAAGGCCATCTTCTGGGAGGCCTTCCCTGGCACTGGCTCCCCTGGAAAAGGCCTCCAAGGCCGTCATGCCAACCGTCTTGGACATTTATTGTGAGTTTACTTCTGGAGCTCCCCTCCTCCTTGAGCCCGTAAGTTCCGAGAGGGCAGAGGACAGACATCTCTCCTGTTCACTGCCGTGCCTCCAGTGTCCGGCGGCACGCAGAAGGTGCTCAGTGAACACCCAGTGGCTGAACAGGACGGGGGTGGTGGGAAGCAGCACACTCAGGAAAGGGGGGTGGATTTCAGGTCAGGGTGGCTCCAGGAAGCTGAAAGCTTTTGGGCTGGGAGGGGAGTGTACCCGCCCCGCTGTCCCCTGACCCCTGCGGATGCCACTCACAGGTAAGCTCGGCCCACTTGGCCCCCGGGTTGTTGATGCCACGCAGCGTGAAGCCCCTCAGCCCCTCGTACAGCAGCTCCCGGTACCGGATCCGGAAGCCCAGGAGGATGCCGTTGATCTTGTCCTCCGCTGGGGGCTGCAGGGAAGGGAGCGGAGAATGGGGAGGGGCAGGAAACTCTGAGGTTCACCCGCTTCCGCTCTGCCCCCCTCTCTCCCTCCCCATGCTGCCTCCTGTGGCCACAGGGCCGAGCCTGAGTGGCCACTGGGAAAAGAAATCAAAAGGACGCTGAGCATTTTTAGTTTAAGAAGCATTTCCAATGAGGTGGTTTCATCTCTGCAATAGTCCCTGCAAGGCAGGGAGAACTGGAATCTCCCTCCGGGCCATTCCCATTCCCGGAGCAGGAGGGGAGGCTCAGAGAGGGTAAGGAATTTGCCCAAGGGCACACAGCACCAGCCTCCCTGGGCTTGGTGACCCACCCTGCCACCTCCCACCTGGCCAGTGTCCCCTGGGGTTCCTACGAGGCCGCCCCTGATCGCTGGAGGCACTGGCCTTGCCCTGCCTTTTATCAGCGTCTCCTTCACTCTCTGCTCCCATCCATGGCCCAGTAGGAGAACAGGATTTAGGAGAAGGTGGAAGCGACTTTTTAAGAGACCGCTTTTTAAAATCCCACTGAAGGGGGTCAGTCTTGTATTAGCTCCTTCACTGTCTCCCTGGCTGCTGCTGGCATCTCCCTGCCCCTTCGCCAGGATGGCCCGGGGCTCTGCCTGCCTTGTCCTGGCTTCTGGCCGCATGAGGTCATTTCCACCGGACGGAGTGTCCTGTTGCCGTGAGGCCTCGGGCTGGGGAGGGGCTGCGGGCCCCTTCTGGTTTCCTCTCAAGGGGTCTCCAGTCAGGGGGCTGCAGTGGACAAACGCCTGCCCCTCTGATCCCAAAAGTGGAGGCAAGGGTTTGCTGCTTTGGGGCCCCTGTGGGTGACCCGCGGAGTCCAGAGGCTGGACCTGAGAGCAGACAGGAGGGTCTCAGGTGGAGACCGGCAGCCTGGTCTCATGCATCTGGTGGACCTCCTCAGACTGCAGCAGGACAACGTGCCTGTCCAGGGACGCGTGGGGGGCTCAGTTGGTGAAGTGTTTCCCTTGGGCTCTGGTCATGATCCCAGGGTCTGGGGATCGGGCCCCACATTGGGCTCCCTGCTCAGCGGGGAGCCTGCTTCTCCCTCTGCCCGCTGCTCCCCCTGCTCATGCTCTCTCTCTAATACATAAAATCTTAAAAAACAAAACAGTGCCCACCAAAGAACAGGCAACGGAGGGAGGAGTGGAGAAAGGGGCTTCTCTCTGCGCCCGGACGGTGGGCAGGATTCATGGGGACTTGGGGGCCCTGAAAGCCCCACGCACTTCTCTGTCCCACGACTAGCAGCTCTGAGGGCATGAAGCCTGACCCTGCCACTTACTAGCTGTGCGACCCGGCCCATTTGTGTCACTTCCCTGAGGACTGGGTCCTGGTCTGCAGGAGGGGACTGGAACAGGGCCTGCCTGAGAGGATTATCTGGAGAGCAGAACGGAGAGGCAGTGCTGTGTGTGTGCGTGTGTGTGTGTGTGTGTGTGTGTGTGTGATGCTCCAGCCTTGCTGGTCCCCGCACAGGGGGTGCCTGAGTCCTCCTGGGCTGTGGGCCCCCGCCGGCCTGCTGGCTGCCGGGCCGTACCTGCCATCGGATCAGCACGGAGGTGGTTGTGTGGGGCGTCACCGATACAATGGTGGGTGCTTCGTCGGGCGCTGGGGAGAGAGACAGACAGATGCGTGAGCTCAGGGGGCTGGGGCCTGGGCCCCGGGCCCCCTGGGAGGCCACAGAGAGGAGATTCCTCTGCAAGTGTGGAGGGAGGAGGCCTGGAGCCCTGACCCCAGTCTACATCCAAGAGCCCAGAGCCCCCTCCTCTTTGTCCCTGGAGCCACAGGTCTCTGCGCTGCAGCTGCTAAGGCCCCCCAATGCCCCTTCACTGGCTTTCTGGGTTGGTCACGAGCTTGGGGACAGCAGAGACAGAACACATTAGGATGCTGGGCTTGGCATGGGAGCCCGAACCATGGCAAAGGCCCCCTTGGCCCCAAATTCCTTGGGACTCTGCCCAGGGAGCCAGACACAGGGCCCACTGGGCCCTCCGCCCCTCCCACCTTTGGGGGCCCCGCCCCTCCGAAGAGGGGTGTCCAGTCAGGCGGCTGCAGTGGACAAATGCCTGCCCCTCTGATCCCAAAAGTGGAGACCAGGGTTTGCTGCTTTGGGGCCCCTGTGGGTGACCCGCGGAGTCCAGAGGCTGGACCTGAGAGCATGCCCAGTGCCCCGAAAGTGCCAGTGGGCCAAGAGAAAGAGATCCGAGTGGAGGGGTCACTGACCCGCCTGCAGAGTGGTCAGTGGCTCCGACTCCTCGCTGAACTCGCTGTCCCCAATGTCATTGGTCGCCTTCACGCGGAACTTGTAGGATGTGAACGGCTTGAGCCTGTGGGGTTGAGAAGTTTCAAGGAACAGAGGTACCCCCTAATGCCTCACCCCATTGTCCCTGCTTGGGGAAAGGTGGGGGCAGAGGGCGCTCATCTGTTACACAGATGGGAACGCCAAGGCTCAGAAGCTAGGAGTGTTCCGTCGGGCACCCAGGGCCCAGGGCCTCCGGGGCCTGATGCCAGCCCACGTGTGGCCTCGCTTCCAGCCCCCAGGTGGCCCTGTCTCCATGTCTGCTACCTCACAGGGGCAAGCCGCTGGGAGAGCTCCGACAGCCCTCCCTGTGAGCAAAGTCCTCCCCGGGAAACGCCATCCCTTTCTAGAATTTAGTAAACTTAGCAGGGGTCAAGGTTCTCGAGAGTTCACCAGCACTTCATCTCTATAAGCCTTGTTCCTCTCCGGGCCAAAGTCTTCCTTTTTGATTTACTGGGGGTGGGGGGTGAGGAGGAGAGAATTGCTCAAAACTCTGGGTCACGTCAGCCGGAATATAAAAAAATATGAGCCACTAGGAATTAAATCGAAGCCAGACTTCGGAGCCGGCTCCACTCCCCTGTTGCAGACGGAGAGGGAGGCGCTGTCGGCCGCAGGGATGCCTGAGGAGGGGTGGCGAGGCCCTCCCTGAGGGGCTTCCAGGCTCCAGAAATAGGTAATGAAGAGGCAGCCCTCGAAGGGCTCCCGAGAGCAGGGGCGGCGGGGTGGGGGAGGTTAGGACAGAGCCAGAGGCGGGGTTCTGGCAGGTGCGGGCTGGGGAAAACATCTGGGCGTGGGCAGGCTCCAGGAGCATGCTGGAGACCCCCCGACGCCCCCCTCCAGGGCTCCCCTCCACCCCGGGAACCCCTCTGGTGCTATCTGCACTGGGAGGGGTGGAGGGGAGTGCCGGCGGCCCGGGGCCTCACCTGTCCACCACGAAAGCGGAGGCGTTGTGGCTCACAGAGGCCGAGTGCAGCGCCCACCGGCCGCCGGGCAGCTCGCGGGTCTGGACCGTGTAGTAGCGCACGGGGGACAGCCCGTCGCTTCCCGGCTCCCAGGACAGCAGCACGCTGCGCGCCTTCACGTCCTCCTGCTGCACCACCGGCTTGCTGGGGGGCTGGGGCCGGTCTGTGAGGTGGTGGAGGGGGACAGGAGCAGGGGGGTCAGCCAGGAGGGGGGGGGGGGGTGAGCTTTCTCAAGGAAGAGAAGGAGGCGTCTGATACCCACAGCCCTAGCCCCTTTCTGTGCACACGGTCCCGACAGCCGGCACCCATGGCTCCGTGGCTCCTGGTCCGTGACCTGTCCTCAGCTCATTAGAGGCCCAGATGCCCGGGAATTCAGATCTCCTGAGGACAGCCCAAGCTGGTGCTGGCAGTGAGGAGGTCCAAACACCCAGTTCCTTTGGCCCCACCTGCCCAGCGCCAAGACGGGGCCTGTGCAGTCCCCGACAGGGTGGGACGGAGCCCACGCTTCCCTCGGTGGGGCTCCGCCGGATGCCCTGCCCGCCCCGGCCCTGCTGCAGGGGCTCAGACTCGGCACTCGGGCACTTGGGGAGGCTGGGTCTGTGTTACGGGGCCGTCCTGCGCTCTGTAGGGTGTTGGCAGCATTCTGGGTGCCCCCCCCCCACCTGCCGATGCCGGGCGTAGCTCCCTCTTAAGCTGTGACAATTTCCAGTTGACAATTGCTGTCTTACTGGTTTTTCCTGGGAACACGGTGTAACGAACCACATTCATAGGAATTGGGGTCTCAGCCCGCTTCCGGGGAGCCGGGCCTTTGGCCTTTGAGCGCAGGGGAGAGGACCGAAGCTGGTCTCACCAACCCTTCAGAAACCCAGCAGCTGAGGCAGAGCGGGATCCTCGGGACGGGGCCTCCCAGCCCGGCTTCTGGAGTCCACCAAGTGCTTGCTGACCCTGACCTCAGAGACTGCAACCCTCCTGCCATTCCAGGGCAGGGCAATGTGGCTCGTAACTGGCTGATCCCCAGGTCCCCGCGAGCACAGGGCAGGCGCACCTGGCTTGGCTGGGACTCCCTCCTCCCCGCTCTGCGCTGGCTGCCCCCCAGGCCTCCCCAGCCCCAGGAAGCGGTCACCTCTCTTCTCGGTGGTCACCACCAAGGCCTCGGCGGCCTCTCCCCAGCCCTTGCGGGTCTGGGCTGTGATGCGGAACAGGTAGACGGACTCTGGCTTGAGGCCGGTGGCCGTGTACTGGCGGGCGCTGGGGGCCAGCACCTCCACGGTGGCCGTGTTGGCCGTGGTGGCGTTGAGCCGGTGGGTGACCTGGTAGGCTGCGGGAAGGAAGGATACGGGCTGTGCTTGGGGGCAGGTCGAAGTCCCTCAACCCCGTGAGCCTTCCCCCGGGGGCCTGCGTGCAAGTGCGTGTCTGTGTGTGTGTTAGGGGAGGACCCTTGAATAGGAAAGGATGCTTCTGACCGACAGAAGCGTCCCTCCGTGCCTTGGGTCGGACTGGCTTTGCGGAGTTGGCCAGTGCGCCCTCACCTGGTCACGCTTAGGAATTGCAGCCGAGGTTTACCAGATGGCCAGTCAGGGGCTTTGGGGAATATTTAGGAAAACACAGCTAATGAATCATCCTTAAGGAACCTCAAGTGGGGGAAATAGGACTCAAAATTCTTCTTGAGAAGAGGTGGACACTTCCTGGGCCTAGTCTGCCTCTGGCCTCCTTTACACGTTATGCCTCCTCCTTCTACCCAGAGTCAGGGCACTGGAGAGGGGAGAGGCTTACCAAGGATGATGCCGTTGGGGGCAGCGGGGGGCTGCCAGATCAGTCGCACGGATGTGGTCCTCACCTCTGGGAAGAGGATGCCCATGGGTGGTCCCGGGACTGGAAGGGACAAAGGAGAAGCAGGTGGCAGCTGCTGCTCAGCCCCTCCCCCCGCCCCCTGGGTCCAGCTCCAGCAGAGCAGGTGGGCGGGCCGTGGGGGAAGGACGCACTCAGCTCCATGACCTCTGTGGAGTGCTGCTCTGTCCCTGACACCTCGGTCCAACACGGGACACAGAGATGCTATCGGTGAGCTTTCTACCCTCAAAAAGAGGCATTATTTGGCAGGAAGCAGAAGGGTAGAGGCTCCAGCTTCCTGCGGCTCAGGGTCCATGTCTGTGCACCTATATGTACATGCTGGGTTGACCTCAGGACTGGGCAAGGGGGCTTTGCCCTTGGTCTCTAATACAGAAGGCGCCGGTCTGACTTCCTTCCACCCATAGGGTGGGATGGGTGGGGGGCTCACTCTGAGCCCGAAACACTCCTTTATGAGGGTCTGCCTGGGCCCGTTCCCCCAACTTGCACCTCCGGACCGATGGATGACTGGGGGAGGGGCAGCTGTTTGGGGCAGGTGGATGGAGACCAAGTACCATGTGCCGGGGAGAGGAGGGGAAAGGAACAAGGCACAGGCGATCCTCCCTGGGCACCCTCATCCCAGAGAATCCCCCGAAGTCTGAGATTTCTAAACTTGAACGTGGCCTTCCAGGTCAAGGCAGGAGAGTCAAACATACCGAATTTAACAGATCGTTAGCTTGATTTACAACTTTAGAATATGTGGACATATGGTGTTTGCGCTTCCTTTTGCGCTTTTGTCCGGACCCCAGCAGTGTTTGTAGGGGGTGGTCAGGGTGTGTGTGTGGGGGAAGGGGAGGGAGCCAGGCTTTGACAGAAGGTTCTGCTGAGGGGATGAATGCCTGCAGCCCTACTGGCATCGCTCTTTTTTGTAAATGAGACCAGGAAGCTCGTGCCCAGGAAAAAGCAAGCCTTTCCCTTGCACAGAGCTTTGCTCCAAGTGAACCTGCCCCAGGCAAACCCAAATTAAAACAGGTGCCAAGTCTCTATTCTGTGCACTTGTCCCAGAGAGCAAGAGACTGAATCCAAAGTCAAACCGTTCTTCCATGTCTTCCTCAGGGAAGCAGAGTCTGGAATGTGTTGGTGGGTTGGTGGCCCTAGGTGACCTGCCCCCAACAGGAGAAGCCTGACACCATGGTTCTGTTCGGGGCAAAGTGTGAACCCAGAGGGGCAGGGCCAGGCAGGCAGGAGGAAGGGGAGCTCCCAGCCTCCCCAGGTGCACAGGGATTCAAACTCACCATCATCCAGCGTCCGCTCCAGGATGGGGGGGTGGCTGGGGCTGCCGTCCCCGATGCGTGTAAAGGCCAGCACCTGGACCTCGTAGAGCACGTACTTGCCCAAGCCCGTGAGCTGGGCGCTGCGGGAGGAGTTCCCTTCCACCAGCCAGAACCGGGGCTGGGAATCTGAGTCCTTCTCCTTATACATCACCTGCCAGAGCACAGTGCAGGGGGTGAGGGCCTGCGGTCTGGGTCTTGCCTGCCAGCTCCCTCCCCAAGTCTCGCACCCCAATCAAGGCAGGCGGGAACAGCTGGTGGGCCCCAGGCTCCTAGGAGAGGCTTGGCCCCAGGAGGGTGGAGCTTGGGCTCTGGGAGAGCAGGGACACAAAGATGCACTGGGCCATGGAGCTACAGGGTTCCTTAGAGACCATTTAGCTGGGAAAAACAGGCTCAGAGAGGAGGCGTGACTGGCCCGAGGTCACACAGCCAGTACTGGCAGAGCAGGGACGTCAAGCCTCGTCTCCCAATCTGTGGGCCAGGGCTGAACCCTACGGCTGGGCACAGCTTTGACAGCGGTTCTAGAAGATGGTAGGAACCAGGCCCACAGGCTGAGCGAGGCTGGGGCAGCCAGCAGGGGCCTCCTGGGGGCGGCGGGGATGGGTAGGAAGGACCTGGGCCTCCTTGGAGGCCTGTAGTCCTGACAGGAGATTCCTTGGTTGCTGTGCCACCTGAACACAGATGCTGGGATCCCCTGCGCATCCACTCCAGAAGGTGGAGACTCGGGCCCCAGGGGTCACGGGAAAGGGCAGCTTGGATGCCGACGCAGGTGACCTCGGAGCCGGGACTCACCTTGTAGCCCAGCACGAGCCCATTGCGGTCGGCCTCCGGGATCTCGTTCCAGCGCACGAGCATGCTGCTGGAGGTGGTGGCCAGTGCAGACACGTTAGTGGGGCCAGAGGACGGAACTGAGGGAGAGACAGAGCAGACAGAGGGAGCTCAGGACCCAGCGGGCCCTCCAGGGGAAGGAGGTGTGACACCTGGTCCCCAAGTAGCAAATTATCCTGCAGTGATTCCTGGTGATTCTGGAACATCACAGATGCTGCTTCTGGTTTCAGATAAGCCTCCCCGTTAACCTCTGCCGGACCAATGTGAGGATGAGCCCCCACTTCCTGTCTGCACAGCAGTGATGAGGGGGAGGGGCTGGGATGGGGAGGGACGTCCTTTAAAAGGTGACAGGAAAAAGCCTCAGAACGGCAAACCACATGTGGGTGCGTGAGGGCTGCCTGAAGGCTGGGGGCTCATGTTCTGTGGGTGACCCTTGCCAGGGTTCCATGAGCTGCTGGTTCTGGTTCTAGAATGTTCTGAGAGCTGATCCGACCTTCCCACCTCCAGTTCTTTCAGCCACTGCTGGGTGTCAGAATTAAAGGGGAAGCCCAGAAACATGGGCAGTTTGTAGGGAAAGACCTTCTGGCTAACCCGCAGGGGTGGGAATCCCCCAGTCCCCCAACTTTGGGACAGTGGGAAGATACTGGGGGATCTGGCAGAAAGGTCAGGTGCTCCACCAGGATGATGGACACGAATGGGTAAGTGAGCCTGGGCTTATTCTGTACAACAGTTCCAGCCTTTGTGCCCTTGGAAGGCCGTGAGGGCAGAGACAAAGGTGGGGCGATCCCTACCACAGGCTAGCGGGACCCAGGGCAAGGGCCGCAGTACCTGACTCCCGGGTCCTGCCCATCACCGTCTGGCTCCAGGGCCCGCTCCCGATGGCGTTGAAGGCCTGGACCTGGACGCGATACTCTGTCCACTCCTCCAGGTCTTCGATGGTGTACTCACGCTCCACGCGGTCCTGGACCACGTGGCTCAGCGTCTTGCCGTGGCCGTCTGCCCGGCTGTATTTGATCTTGTAGCCCACCGACTCGGGGTTCCCGTTGTATTCCATCTCCGGGAGAGGCTGCGGGAAGGCGGGATGGTACAGCGGCTGTGAGGCCAGGCCCGCCCCGTGTGGGGAACTATCTGGCTCGTGCACCCTCTTCCAGGGAGCCCTACAGGATTACCACACCCACCGTCCAAGCTGTGCGTGCCCATGTGAGTTGCTCTCCCCGAGGAGGGGTTAGATTGTGTGAGTCTGTGATCTGGCGGTTCCCGTCTACCTGCCTGTCTGTGCCAAGCTCCAAGGGGAGGCAGCATCTACGCTTCACTGTGTCCAGGGCAAACTGAGGACCTGGCCAGAGCCGTCAGACTGGGGAGGAGACCCACAAAGCCTGTCTGTCCAACAGGCTGAGGAGCACAGCACCCGTGGCCTTGGCTGTCTCTACCACTTAACTCCCTCGCGTAGGCTGCCAACACACACTCACTTAATTGCTTCTAACATGCCTGTTCCCGGCGCACGCGCGCATGTGGAGAAGCAAGTGTGGGGCACAGCATCTCGGGCTCGGAGGGAACACCCGGCACCGGCGACAGCCCTTCCAGCAGCAGGCCCCAGTCTCTCCTGCTCCACGGTCGGCCTCCCCTTCTAGGAAGTTTCAGCCAAGAGGACAGACAGATTCCCTTCCTCGGCCACTGGGGCTGTGGTTGCTGGCTCCAGGTCATTTGGATGAACCTGGGCAGTGTTGGTAGGCGGTGGGGGTGTGTGCATGTGGCGAGGGGGTGGGGGGAACCTGTGATCGGGAGCAGGTGTGAGCGGAGCACTCTGCCTTCAGACTCCCTCCGAAGGCCCTTGGCTTTCACCTCTCTGCCATACTGCTTCCCTGCGGGTTCTGAAGGGCCCACGGCCCACAGGCTCCCCACATTCTGACCCACTTCCTCCGGTTCCTCGGCCTCTGCCTCACTCCCAGCTCACTCGCTGCCTCCGGCCAGCCGCTGCTCCCGCAGACACTTAGTGAAGCCGACCAGAGACCATTAAGACAGAAATCGATGGGCCTGGAGCGCACGCTTCCTTACCTGCCAGGGAAAGGTAACAGGCCGTGCACCATTAGGCGGGTCTGGAGGTGCCTGGGGCCCTGCGCGGGGCACCAACTGCCTTTTTATTTCTCCCCCAGCACGGGGCATCAGTCAGTCTCTATCTAGTCTTTTAGTGTTTGGAAACCTTCAAGTGAGCTGCCAGAGGAAGGCGGGAGCCGGCCCAGAGTGGCTGTGAGGCCGCTGAGCTGTGCCCGGCACCAGCCCCCCGGGAGGGCGCTCAGCATTAGGAACTACCCTTCGTCCCGGGCTGATGGGGCCACGAGCTCCTTCTACCAGGCGTCCGCCTGAGTGAAAGGACCTAAGGGATTTCCAGTCAATCCCACAGCCTGGTGTTTTGCAAATTGTGTTTTGGGCAAGCGGTAAGAGAGCTCATGCGGACACAGAACCCAAATCGTGTGTGGCCAGATCGGCCGGCGAAGTGGGGGTCAGGCAGGCTTTTCCTCGCACGAAGGCCAGGAGCCAGGCTGCGGGGTGCTGTCCCCCACGTTCGCTTGTCTCAGAGTTCCTGTGTGCGCCTCACACCTCTTGGATGACTGCTGCGTGGGGCAGCAGTCGGGACAACGCTGTCCGGCGGGGGACGGCGTCGGGGGGACACGTTCTCTCCTGATCCTGGGAAGATGGGGCGGCCGTGTGCTCAAGGGTTAGGACTGAGGATTCTGGGAGGCCAGACCTCCCCAGGGTGGGAAACGGAGCCCTGCTATTAAGTAGAGGGTGGGGGAGGACGTTGGTGGGGGTGGGTGGGACTTGGGCCAGCGATCTGACCGCTCTCTGCCTCAGTTTCCCCATCTGTGAAGCAGGAGCTCAGGATCACTCTGCTGTGACAAGCCGGTGGAGAGGGATCCAGGCCGGACTTCGAATACAGCGCTCAGCATTGCGCCTGCCAGGAGGAAGCCCTCAGGGTGGGCAGGGTCGCTTGGGGTAACGGCCCTCAACCAGCAATCCTGACCCGTGGGGGTGGTCTCCTGCACCTGTGTCGCCACCTCAGACGTGATCCCTCGCTCTCGGACTTGGTGTAGGGGACCACTCCCACCTGAACCCCAGGCCCACCACTTAGGAGCTGTGTGGCCATGGGCGAGTTCCTGACTCCTCTGACCCTCAGTTTCCTTAGCTGTAAACTGGGTCTCGATGTGCCCTTTGCAGGGTGACTGGGAGGATAAATGGAAGATATACGTAAAACGCCTTGCTCACTGAACAGTGTCTTCTAGCTCCTTCTCACAAAAGGCTTTTATTCTTTTGGCCGATACCGAGTATGAGACACCTTAAAGGTGCTGGGTGTAAAGAGAAGCGAAGGGAGCTGCGGGTGCTCTGGTGGCCCCCCTCTTTGATGTGGTCCCCCGGGGACAATGACCGTGGTAGGGTGACGAGGACCAAGGAGCCATCGCAGCCCCACTGCCCTCGTGGGGGCCTCACCATCCAGCGGAGCCACAGGCTGGTCTCACTTGCCGTGCGCAGGGTCACGTTGGCGGGGGCCATGTCAGGGGGTGCCTGGAGGGTCTGGATCTTTCTAGAAGGCTGGCTGGGGGGGCTGGTGCCCACGATGTTCACCTGGCGCATTCGGAAGCTGGGGTGGGGGAAGGGAGCGAGCAAAGTTGATGAGGGCGGGACCCCAGGGCCAAAGCCCGGCCGGGTCTGGGCAGCCCCCGCATCCGGCCCTGTTACCTGTAGTAGGTGAAGGGGTTGAGCTCAGGCACCTCCATGGAGCGAGCGTCCGGCTCGTTGGTGAGCTGGTGAACCAGCAGCCACTCCTCTCCCTCCCCGACCACGCCTACCTGGAAAAGGGAGACACTCTTAGACCTGCTCGGCTTGTGGGGCTGAGATGTTCTGGGCCCCAGGTTCTCGCAGGTGAAGTTCTGCCCACGGAAGGTCTTGGTTCCATCCCAGGGCTCACCCGGCGGGCCCCAAATGGGGTCACCACCTTTCCAGGCCCTGAAGCATGACTTAAAAGCATGAGCCCAGGCCACCTTGCAACACAAGCTGCTGGAATGCTTCCTAGAAACCCACCCCAGGGCCCTGCCCTAGACCTAGCCCATCAGAAACCCTGAGGTTGGTACCCGGGAATCTGGGTATTTAATGAGCTCCCAGGTGGAGCCAATGCGGAGACTCACCACTTACGGGGTGTGGGCCGCAGCGATGTATTTCTGCAGGCCGGCCAGTCCGTACCTGACCCACAGGACTGGTGTGTGGGTGCGTGTGCACACATGTGTGTAAATGTGTGTGTGCACGCACGCTCACGTGTGCGCACGTGTGTGCTCGCATGTGTGCATGTACATATGTGCATGCACAGGGCTCAGTGAAGCAGAGGCAGACCTGGGAACGGTGGGCATTTTCGGTGTATCTGGCCATCTGACAGCTGCATATTTAAAACCCCACCACACATGTGGTTGGCTCTCAAGGGCAGGGGTGTGCCCAAGGCCAAGGGAGCAGGCTGCGTGGGCTGCGGGTCCCCTGGCATCAGGGTTTACCTGGGCCTCCACCAGCCAGCGGGAGATGGAGGTTTTCCCGTCGTAGCCCGGCTTGAACTGCAAGGTCACGGAGCGGGGGCCGATGTTGGAGATGCCCAGGTTGGTGGGGGCCCCGGGGAGTTCTGCAACACAGGGTGGGAAAGGAGATCCGCTGAGGACAGGGTCCTTCCACATGGACTAGGCCTCCGGACCGGGGGCTGTGTGTCACCCTTTTCTAGAAGCCTGGTGGGAGGAGCTGGGCCGAGGCTTCGTCCTCTGACAGTCTCCTTCCTTCCACGGCTCTGTGTGTCCTGACCAGGCGCCCGAGGCAGGGTGGGGGCTGGGAGGGCCCCCAGAGCCACAGGGAGGCTGACTGGGCCGGGGAACGGGGGCTAGGCATGCAAGGGCTTCCCGACAGAATCTTCTCTCCATCCACACGCACGGCCCCCTCTCAGCCCTCCCAAACCCGATAACGGCTGAGCAAGATCAGGAGGAGGCGGGTGGAGGAGGCCGCCCCTAATTTCTGCCCGGGAACCTTCGGATTCAGGAGGAACAGAAAGAGTACAGGCTCTGGAAGTCAGACTGTCTTGGGCTGGCCTCTAACCTCACTGCTTCCACGCTGTGTGTCTTTGGGCTCGTCACCTAACCTTTCTGAGCCGCAGCGTCCTCCTCGGTCGAACGGCGATGGTACTATCACCCACCTCAGGGCTGCTGTGAGGACTAACTGAACTGATGCAGATACAGCACTTGGCTCGAGGCACAATCATGTTGGTGTTTGCAATCAGGTGCGGTCGCCCGAATCAGCTCTGGGATCTCAGTTGTCTCGGGAGCGGGGTGGGGGGGCAGGTTGAGGGATTCTGGCTGGGTCCCATAGGCATAGACTTACAGACCCAGCCTAGTCCACCTTCCACAGATACAGATGGGGAAACTGAGGCACAGAGGGGCGACTCTGACTTGCTCAAGATCGCAAAGCTCGGCAGAAGCAGGGCTGAGACTAGAGCTCAGCTCGTTCTTCCTACCAGGTTCTCAGATGATTCCCACCTTAGGCTACCCCTTTCCCAACCAACGCTTCCACCGGCAGGGATCCCGCTTGGACTTTCTGGGCGACAGTGAGAATTCTTCCCCTGCATCAGAGAGAGCATGGCTCCATGCGGAACCTGGTGTGGGACAGGACTGGATGAGATGGGGATGGGGAGGTGTCCTCTGGGGGACTCTGCTTTTCTGAGAGCCACAGAGGGAAGCAGCAGGAACCCCACCCAGCCTCCATCCAGAGACCTGGGGTCATGAGATGTAAGCCTGCTCTGGGGGGAGCGCAAGAGACCATGGACCCAAGGCAGGGCAGAGCTCTGGGGGAGGAAAGCCAGAGTTCCTGAACAAAAAGGAAGCCTCTTAGTCAGGAGGAGGACCCCAAGAGGCCAGAAGTCCTGCCCTGCGAGCGGGTACCCACCTGGAGGCACCCCAGAGGAGATGGTTGACGCAGACACCTGGCCCTGGCCCTTGGCGGTCATGGCGGCCACCTCGATGGTGTAGGTGGTGAGCGCGGTGAGGCCCGTGACGCGGTACTCCAGGGTCACGTTGGGTAGGTAGTGGGTCACGCGGGTGTTGGTTCGGTTGTACTCCTCCCAGGATATCCGGTACCCTAGGGAGAGCCCCCAGTGGTGGCGTGAGCTTGGTGGGACCAAATGCTGGCTTTGGCCTTTCTGCACTGCTTGGGCTGGGAGCAGTGGGGCCACGGGAGCTGGGAACCTCGTCTCTGGGGCCCCAGGTTTAACTTGGGTGGGGACCGTAGGACGGAGTGAGACTTACGGCAGCTGCTTGAGGCCTGTGGTGGAGGCCCGGGGACGTGCTACAGAGCAGAGGGGCGGAGAACCTCCCCTGAGTACTTTCTAAGAAAGAGTGGCCTTCTGGGAGGTTCTGGATGAACACCGGTCAGCAGGACAACAGGATGGACTGGACGACCCTGTCCTCTCACCCCTGGGGCTCAGGAGCGCCCCCCTGTAACCCTTACCTGTGAGGATGCCATTCTTCTCTCCCGGCTCTTGCCAGCTGACCTTCAGGGACGTGTCCAGGATTTCACTGAAGCTCAGGTGTCCCACAGGACCCGGCACTGTACCCCAAAAGGACCCCCCCCCACCAATGCACATTAGAGCTAGCGAGAGACCACTGTCTGCAGGACAGCCCGCATGCTCCAGGGGCACCCCAGGATTGAAGACAAGGCCGGGATCCCCCCGGACCTGGAGGGCTCAGCCTGGTTCTCGGGGCGGGGGGTGGCTGCGGACGGGGGCAGGGACGGCAGGGGTGGGGTGGTGCCTACCATCCTCATGGGTGCGCACCAGCTGGGGGGTGCTCCGAGGCCCGTCGCCGGGAGTGGTGAAGCAGAGAACGGAGGTGAAGTACTCGGTGAACTTCTTCAGGCCAGACACGAAACCCACGTGGATGCTGTCTTGGAAGTTGGGCCGGGCAGTCACCATGGTAACCTCCTCTTCCTGCTCCGGCTCCCAAGCAATCAGCTGGGGAGAGACCAGCAACTCAGGCAGGGCAGCAAGAATGTTCCAGAAGAGGCCGAGGGTCCTCCCGTAGTCCGGGCCGATGGACAGAGCCCAGCTTCCTCGGGTTCCCTAAAGCTTTCTCTGTCTGGGCTGGACCGGGTTTCCCTCGGAGCTTCCCCACAGAGCTGCCACTTCCACCAGTGCTTTCAACGTGTTCCAAGCTGGAATTTCAGTCTGAGACCCGACCTGGAGGTGGGGTGTCGGCGAGGAAAGCCTGGTCTGGGGACAGCGCGGTTTTCTGCCTGACTTCCGTGCTGCACACCCCACCTGGGACGCACCCGCTTCCCGCCTCCCCTTCCTTCTCTTCTTGATCTGTGCCCTCACACTCCTGCTTTCTGGGCCCTTCATCTGTCTCCAACAATGACAGCTGGTCTCAGAGAGTTCCTCGTTCATTTGAAGTTGATTAACTAGCAATTAATGGTGAAAAGCAACACTTGATGAGTTTTAATAAGCACGGGTATTTATAGATATAAAACAATAGCAGGCTGATGTCTCCTGATTAACTCGCCCCTATAACAATGCTTCAGCCTCTCTTTTTGTGGCTGCGTGTTTATAAAGGATGTTTGGAAATTTAATTGGTATTGTGAAAAGATAGCCTATAGCAAGTTAATTAGATACTAATTAGACCCTAAAAATACTAATCAGAAATACTAAGTGGCATTTAATAAGTATGTTAAATATCTCCTTATTTTGGTTATCTTGTTTCAGAGCAATTAAATTGCCGAACTTCTTTGGAGTAGATTAAGAAACAAGTTTAATGTTTTAATTTAATTTAATTAATGTAAATTTGAATTAATTACGCCAATAGAATTAATTGTGTGGTCTGTTCCCCAGCAAGTGCAAAATCTGGGTAAATATTATTTTATTGGGTTTAGGCCAATTATAATCACTACCATTATTACAGGAATAAAGGACAAAGAACATCTTTACAGGTGCCTTAAAATACGATCACTGGGAATTGGCTCCAAAAATGACCCCAGAAATGCACAGGGTTGTGTGGTTTCCTGAATGACGACTTCTTCGTCTTACGGCTCCAGGCCTGAAGCCCAAGATGGCAGAGGGCGGCCTTGAAACAGTTACTCTGGGATGACAGCCCCTTGTCATTCTCTAGCTGTGTCTGCAGAGGAGGAGGCCCAGTGTTAAGAGGTCTCTCCCCCAGGCCAGGAAGACTACAGACTTGCCTTCTGTACCTCCTGTTCCCTGAAAGGAGATGGGTTCAGGGCAGCCCAGGGCTACCGCCGGACGAGCTCATACTCTGTGTCAGGCACTGGGGTAAGTCTGTCGCCCGCCAGCCCCACCGCATCCTCACAGTGGGGACTGGATGGACGTCACTGCCCTGTGCTGTTGCGGGAAGGGAACTGAGGACCACAGAGACCGAGGCCTGGCTGGTGCACACGGTGCTGTCAGAGGCTGGCTTCAGATCTGTGGGCCTCCCTCCCGCCCTGCAGATCCCGGATGAAGGCCTCTGCCTCCCGAGGTACACACGGCTCCCAGGTGAGCGTCGGAGTTCCTCTTTGCTGTCTGCATCTCTGATCTTGTCACTCAGGCTCCGTGTTCATTTACGCTATTGGGCCATTAGTCTTGGAGTCGAGGCAGACTAGAGCGTTGTGAGCATGGCTGGGGGGTGTGGGTGCCCATGGGCTTGGGGAACAGCACCAGATCGAGGATCCTGGCCCTCTGCTTTGGAAAGCAGAGGAGAGGAAGAAGAACAGAACCCAGCTCTGTTCCTTACTGTGTGACCCTGGGAAAGTCACCCAGCCTCTCTGAGCCTCAGGCTATTATCAGGGACGGTTTGAGCTGCCTTGCTGACTGCTGGGAGGAGAGATGAAGTGATGTGCCTTTTGTTTCTGACGGAGGCTATGTGTTATGGGGATGAGAAGGTGGGGGGGGGGGTATATGCAGCCTGCCAGCTGCTGGAGGAAAGGAAAAAGTAGAGGAAATTCTCTCCTTCCTTCTCCTTTTGTCTTTCCCCCATCTCTGTCTCTTTGCATGTGACATTCTGGAAGGATAGACAGGATATTAACAACAGTGGTTACCAGGAGTAAGGAGAGTTCCGGAACATTCTGGAAGGATAGGCAGGATATTAACAACAGTGGTTACCAGGATTGGGGAGAGTTCTGGAACATTCTGGAAGGATAGGCAGGAAATTAACAACAGTGGTTACCAGGAGAGAGGAGAGTTTCGGGGTTGGGTGGGTGGGACAGGCAGATGAGGAACTAGAGTGCAATGGAGGATTCCTGCTACACATTTATCTTTTTACTTTCGTTGGTTTTTGAATCATGTAAATACGTTTCCTGTTTAAAAAATTAAATTAAAAGAATTTTTAAAAATCATGGAAGGATTTGGCAGTAGCAGGGACATTATATATACATTTATCCATTGATCCAGCAATCTCCTTTCTATGAATCTATTCCAAAGCGAAATGTGAAGAATATGAAAAGATAGATGCACAAAGATATCCACTGCAGAGATGTTCATTAGAGTAAAAGTCTGGAAACAACCCAAATGTCACTGCTGGGGAGCTGCCTGACCAAACTGGAAATGTAACGTGGAAACCAAACGTGGAAAGCCATGCCACGGAGTCCAACACAGATGTTGACAAGGAAACCAGAATCTCTATATTCCTACGGCGCAATCCCCGGGATATAATGCAAATAAAGAAGCAAGATGGAGAAAATGTAGAGTGTCCTTTATCGAAGAAGGGGGGGGACACACATTTATACATGTTTGCATTTGCTTATGTTCAAGAAATGAAAGGAACAACCAAACCAACCAAACAAAAAGAAATCAAACCTATGGGGGAGGGAAAGGAGCATTCAGGCTGATTTTCTGAACGTACTTTGTATATCTAACTTTGGAACCACGTAACTATGTTCCATAATTATAGAACAAAATTAAATTAAAAAATCAATCCCTAAAAATCGAAACCAAAATGAAACAAATCGACCCAGCGCTGTATTGAGCTGTAGCAAACTTACACAGAGAGAAACTATTTCTGGAGACTTTGTAGCCCAGGCAGGGGAAAGACGTCCCCAGCGGGATACGCCCCAGGAACAGAAAGCGCTGCAAATCACCTGCCACGATCTTTGGTCCTCAGCGGGGTGGGATGACTGTTCTGAGACGGTTGTGGGTGTTTTGGGGATAAAGTAGGCAGGTAATTACGTTGGTGTTGTAGGAACTGGATTTTCGGTATGGAGGACAGAGAGACAAAGACCTATAAGATGATTAAAGAGCTTATAGTCCTGAAATTGAATTGAAGCATCTGTATGTGTCTTATCTGAAGAGGAGGAGGAGGAGAAGCATTTCCGAGCTGTCCATTACCAGAGCCTAGAAATGGCTCCAGCGTTAGCTGGTGTTAAGGAGAGCCTTCAGGGCCTAAGCTGTGGTATCTATCATTTCCCACCGAAAAGAACAAGATTGCCTGAAGTCACGGCTGATCCCAGGGACACACGGGGCAGGAACTGGAGACAGCTTGAACCATCCTATCAGCCTACTGGGGCTCCGTTAAAAGGATTCAGCAACCAAAGAGGCCAACGCTGGGCCCATCTGACATCAACACGAATAATGACAGCCATGGTCGAAACCTACCAGATGAGTTAACAATGCTTGAGTACATAATAATTTACCAACAATTAAACAAACAAAAAAATGTCCTCCTCTCCCCCATCCAAATTCACCTGTCACTTTAGAAGATGCTAAGGAATGGCATTCATGACTCTGAAAATTGGTAGGCGATGGAAAAGGACAGAGTTTTGACGAGGATATTCCTAGATGAACGGAACCTTCAGGTAAGCAAAGAGTTGGTAAGGGGAAATTTCTTTTTACTGGAAAACATTTCTGCTAATACATCAAGGAGAAATTATAATATCTGACCGTCTCCCTTTTGCAGCCCTACTGAAATAACAGGTCACACAGGGTGGTCGGTGGTCACCACACGATAGTAAGAGAGATAGCCAGACCTTAGGCCTTCCGATGTAAGGGCACAGCACCATTTAGGAAACAAAATTTGGGGGGAAAAAACCCACAAAATCACTAAACCTGAATTTGATCAAGCCTCTAGTTTTAAGTTCCAATTTGCTGCGAACATAGCATTCACAGGTCCGTGTTAAATGACCCCACAGAGAGGCAATCGGCAAAATCCAGGCTGTGGAAAATTCTATAGGGCAAATGATCACGTTTCTTGACTAGATAAATTACAAGAAAAAGAGAGTGAGAAAGGAGAGAGAGAGGCTCTCTAGATCAGCTGAGACCCAAAGGAACACCGAACCAGTTGCTGTCGTGAAGACCTCATTGGGATCCTGAAGCAAATACAGCCACTAGTCAAAGAAATCAGGGCTGATGGCATATCCGATGACATCAAGGGGACCGGTGACATTTTTAGGCCCGATGATGACAGTGTGGGTACTGGGGTTGTGTCTGAAACAGAGGCTTTATGATACTTCTTGGCCTAACTGTTTATGGAGAAATGATACGGGGCCTGGGATTTGCTCAACCATATTCCAGGGCAGAGTCGGAGGGTCGGGGAACAGGCAGAACACGTTTGGCCACGAGCTGGGAATTGTTAACGCTGGGATGCGTTAGGGTCTTCTAAAGTTATTACTGTTTTCCCTCTACTTTGGGAGATGTCTGAACATTTTTAACAATTCCAAGGTTTGGGGTTGCGGGGGAGTCCGTTCTCACTGGAGGAATGTAAAAGGCCACGCACTGCTGTTTTCTCCCTGTGACGCTGAAGGCCGGGGCAGCAAGAAACAAAATCCCTGCTTGAATCCATTTGTATTTAGAAAAAAAAAAATTAAGGCATAGTTATTATTTTATAGTTAAATTGTAGGACACCTTTAAAAACATTTTTATCTGCCTATTTATTTAGAAAAAGAGAGAGAGCATGTGAGTGAGCAGGGGGAGGGACAGGGGAGAGGAAGAGAGAGAATCCTTTACGCAGGCTCTCTGCTGAACCCACGACCCTGAGATCACGACCTGAGCCGAAATCAAGAGTCAGATGCTTCCCTGACGGAGCCCCCCAGGGGTCCTGACACATTTTCTTTTTAAAGCAAGAGATGTAGGCGCTGAAGTTTGAATCTGAGCTTCGCAGTTGCTCTGGCTTTGAACAAGTTACTTGCCTCTCGTGCCTCAGTTTCCTCCTCTGTGAAATGGATTGAGGAGACGACTTCCTTCTTCTGAGAGAAGAATGCAAGGCAGGCCAAGCCATCCTACGCACAAAATCCCTGGGCTGTTCATGCCCATGGATGTTTTTAAGGACAAGCCATGGGTGCTGGGCACGAGGCAGACCTGGAAATCATGCGGGCTCCCGCAGCCTCCTCCTGCTCTGTCCGGGTCATGGCCCTGATGGTCCTGCCTACGTGGCCCGCCAGGAGCCACCTGCCTTAGAAGTCTGCAGCCTGGCCCCATCCTCCCCACCCCCAGTTTGTGAAAGAAAACTTAGAATTGGCAGCAAGAAGCTAATTGTTCCCAGCTCAGCTCCTCTGCTTCTCAGCACTGTGCGAGCCTCCTCTTCCCTATCCTGCCTCCCCCCAGAGTCCCAATTAGGAGGCTTTAGGGCCAGCCAGCCAGCCAGCTGGTGTTCAGCAGCAGCCCCCTGCCCTGGGACAGCCCTGCTCGGCCCTGGCACCCTGTCTTCCCCGGAGCGAGAGGGCCGTAGCAGGCCCGTACCCGGCTCTAGACCGTCCCTCCTTTATTTGCAACACCAGCAGAAAATTCTCGGGGTGATTTGCTCTCCGTCCCTTTCTGCCCAAGCCACCCTTTTCTCTCGGGAATAACGGCTAAGGCTGCGAGTCCTAGAAATCATCTGGACTGTCCCGCACGTGCAGCTGTGGAGCAGAGTGGGTGCAGGAGCCTTCTGGAAGTGTCGGTGGTCATCACAAGTCCCCGGATCCCTGGGCTCCAAGCCAGAGGCCACGGGGTTTCTCCTTCATGGCCTGCTTCCCGTGGCACACCCCTCCCACCTCTGGAGCGGGCCGACCGCCTCCTCCCACCTGCCCCAAGCTGCACACGGCGCGCTAGGTGATCTGTCTTCTGTTCTTTTACAGGGGGCTGGCAGGGTGCTCCCTGCGGGGTGGGAGCAGAGACCTGGGCATGGGAGCAAGGTCCGGGATCTCGGAGGGGAGGGCTGAGATGTCCTGACTTGTGCGGTTATAATGACAGCAGATTCACAGCTGCCCCAGGACCCCCACCCACGTTACCAATACCAGGATTGAATGACACCTGCTACCATTACTGCTAAGCTCATTGTCACACGCGGACCTGTGTCTCCCCAATTCCCCAAACTCCCATGTTGAAGTCCTAACCCCCAGGGCTTCAGGAGGGGACTGTATTCAGACAGAGGGTCTTTAAAGAGGCAGTGAAGTTAACATGAGGTCAGTAAGGGGGTCGCAGTCCAGTGGGAGTGGCGTCCTTTCAAGAAGAGGCTGGGATGCACGCAGAGGAGGGACCACGCGTGGACACCGGGAGAAGGTGGCACCTATGCACCAAGGATGGTGGTCTTGGAGGGAATCAGCCCTGCCCAGACCTGGATCTCAGACTTCCAGCCTCCGCAAGTGGGAGAACAAAGATTTTTGTTGTTGGAGTCGCCTGGACGGTGGCACCTGGTTAGGGCCCCCGGCTCGGGCAAACATGTCTCTGCAAGGCACTTCCATGCGTGTCACTGAGCCCAGTGAGTTACAGATATCGTCTCATTCAGTCCTGACGCGCCCCTAAGCAGTAGGCCTGAGTATCGTCCTCACGCACACATGAGGGGAGGGGAGGTTATTCTGGTTTTCCTGCATCTAGAACAGAGCCTATAGGAAGGCTCGACAAACAGGAAGGAGCAGGTCAGACAGATTGTAGGATGTGTCTAGGGAGCTGGTGAGAGGCAGAGCCAGAGCCTGGATTCTAGCCCGCATCTGTCACGGTCCCAGTCCCGTGCCCTTAACCACACTCTCTGCGGGGTCAAGTGCAGCCCAAGGACATGTGTGGGTCTAGGAGAGCCACAGCTTGGCAGGAAGAAGCAGATTCTGGATTTTCTGGGGCCGCGGCTATGCCCAGGTGTTCCTAAGCCTGAGACAAATGTGGTTTGCTTATAGTCCAATCTTCCCGAGAAAGCTCCTCTGCACGGGGTCACAGGCTGGGCAGTATCCTGGCCCCCTCACAGCCTGGAAGGGGCCTGAGAGCAAGCCCGTGTGCCCTTCACCTTGATCACGTGTCGTCTGCTTGGCTTGAACCAATGATTTCAGAAGCACAGAGGTCCCTCCCCTCCTCCCGGCTCCTCGGCCTGCGGTCTCCCTCAGAGAATCCCCAGCCCTCCTCCGGGGGCCGTGGGGAGGCCTCACGTACCTTGTAGCCCTGGTTGATGCCATTGATGAACTGGGGGCTGGGGGCATTCCAGGTGAAGCGGATGGTCGTGGAGTTGGTGGCTTCTGCGTGCACATTGCCAGGAGGGACGGTGGGGACTGAGGAGAGCAGAGGGGCAGGGAGGGGGATGGTAGAGGGGGTGGAGTCAGTCTTGGGCATTAAGCAGAGAAATAACAAAGGCAGGGGTCTGCTCTGCCCCGCCCTCTCCCGCTTTGCGTTATGGACTCGAGGCACCCTCTTTCTCTTGATGAGTCTGGGTGTCAGTACACTCGCCTGACCCACTCATGGGGTACAGACAAACAGAAGTGATGGATGGGAACGTGCTTGGGGAAGGTCGTTCTGCACAACCCTCGAAGCCAGCTGTTTCATGATCCAGGTGACGTGGACCCTGAAGAAGGTCCCCGTACCCCCGAAGCCTCTGCCTTCCTCATGCTCCCCGACAACTCCCCTGCCCCTCGGCACCCTCCTGCCCTACGGGGTAGCCAGGCACAGCGGGCAATAGCTCAGGGGGATACAGGCGCCATGGCCGAGGCGGGACTGGACTGGTCCAGGACTGACAGGCACGGGCCAGGGAGGGAGAGAGAGAAGCACCAGCTCCTCCACAGTCACGATCCCCACCCACCTCCCTGCAGTGTCCACTCGGCGACTTTGCTGCTGTAGACGCCCAGACCGGCGCTGTTGTAGGCGGCCACCTCGATCTCGTAGTTGGTCCAGATGATGAGGTCCTCCAGCAGCAGATTGTTGACGTCAGCGTCTGTGATGTTCTTAAACTGGTACCCGACGGGCAGCCCGGCCAGGCAGTATCTAAGGGGAGGGAGGAAGGCAGGGGGTTGTGGGCTGGAGACAGTCTGCTGGGCACATGCCCAGGAAACCACGTGTGATGGTGCGAATGTTCCATATGCTGTCCAATATGGCCGTCCAACATGGCAGCCACTCTTGGGCGTGGCTGCTGAGCCCTTGAAATGTGGTTGGTGTAGCTGGGAACGTGGGTTGTATTTAAATTAAATAACCACAGGAGACCAACGGCTATCTCCCTGTACAGCACAGGTCTAGAGGACGTGTCTGTTCTATTTGATGGGTTTGGACACTGGAGAGATTAGCTAACCATGGAAGCTAAGAGTTTCTGGGCAGACCACACTGGTCTCACCTAGGAGGGGTCATCGATGGAGAGCCATGTCCAAAGGCTGGGCTCACTTTCTTTGTCCCTCCAAAGGAGTGCCTCCCTCTTTTGACAGTCACTGATTTAGGTGGAGAGAACAAACTTGAGCTACCTACTCTACCAATTTCTACTGGAAAAAGAACACATAATAATACAGAAGTAGGTCTGTATGGACAAAGTCTGGGGGGATGGTTAGATCATCGGAGAACCACAACCCAAACGTTATTGGAAAATTAGAGGCTCCAGCTTATTTTGATGTGTTACAAGACCCTGTAACAATGGTCCTCAGTGGCTTATCATGCATCAGAAATACCCAGAGGGCTTGCAGAAATCCAGGTTGCTGGGCCCACTTCTAAGTTTTCCATGATCAGGTGTAGGACTTGAGAGTTTGCAGTCAAATTGAGGCCGCTGTTGGTCTAGGGAACACCCTTTGAGCACCACTCGCCATTAGGGTTCACCAAAAACCCACAATAAAATTAACGGATTGTGGAGTGGTCAAGTCAACCATAACGCCCTCCAGATCTGGGGCATGCCGGAGCTGGAGAGCGCACACATACAGGAAAGAAATGCACATTTTGCAGCCTGCCAGAATTCAGCATACTGATGGATGCTCAGGAACTTCAACTTTATGCTAATTTGAATTTACGACCCCCAATTAGTAGCACTTAATAACTCAGTTAGAGGTGATCAGTGAAATACTCTTGGTCAAGCGTAGACATAAAAGTTTCCATAACTGGGCTTCATTTTGCGATAAGGACCAGCAAAAGGAGGTCTACCGTTTGACCATCCCTTGGTTCAGTATGGTGGCTTCAGATGGAGTATTCTTGGTTTCTGGGGTGGTTGGCCTGTCGGAGAGTTACCCGTCTCCCTGTGCCCTATCCTGTGAAGCCATGACGTGTGGCTGACCTGCCTATCCACACAGCCTTGAGGACATTACACTGTACCTCCTCTCTCAAGCATTCCCATTAGTTTTCCAAGACCCTGCCTTCTGGAAGTTCCTCTACAGATCTAACCCGAGTCCTTCCTACCTACAAGGGCAAAGTCATTTCTTGTTGCGTGGTGGTCCTTGTGAGATGGAGAAGGACCTGTCGTGACTTGGCTGTTTCCCCATCCACTCCAAACCCTCCCCCTGGGTGGGGGCTGTCCCTCCTTTCCCCAGAGAAGAGGGGACACCTACCTGATGATGTAGCCTTTGAGAAGGCCATTCTGGTGGCTCTCGGGAGGCGGCTGCCACTGGATCATGATGGACTGATTGGTCCGGCCGCTGGCGATGACATTCTGCGGGGGGGCTGTGGGGGGCTCCTCGGGGAGGGAGACCCTGGATAGGAAAACGTCAAGAGTGGGTGGGTCTGAGGCGCCTGGGTGGCTCAGTGGGTTAAAGCCTCTGCCTTCGGCTCACATCATGATCCCAGGGTCCTGGGATCGAACCCCACGTCAGGCTCTCTGCTCAGTGGGGAGCCTACTTCCTCCTCTCTCTCTCTGCCTACTTGTAATCTCTGCCTGTCAAATAAATAAATAAAATCTAAAAAAAAAAAAAGAGTGGGTGGGTCTTTCCACTTTTAGTCTCGAGGGCAAATACAGGAGTTTAACGGGATACAGGGAGGCTGCTCGGTTCCTGGATGACTCTACACAGTTGCTGTGTGCTTTTGGGCAAGTCACTTAACTCTCTGAGCTTGCTCCTTTATCTTTTAAAGGAGTATAATAAACCTCCACTTGCCTGCTTTCTAAGACTAGTTGAGGCTCAAGGACACCATGTATGGAATTGTTTCAAAAAATACCACAGAGCCCCAGATGTGTTTGTGTCTGTGCAGCTCAGGGACATGGGCCTCAGTTTCCCAGATGTCAGAGAAGCTGCTGTGGGGGCTGATGACGTCCTGAGCCCTCCGGTATTTCGGAAGCAGGAGTGTTAAACACTTGCAGGCTGGTGGTGCTGTGTGATGAGGCTTCCTTTTCTGCCCAGCTGAGCCCCAAGCTGTGGGCAGGGCAGGCCAGGTGGGGCTGGGGAGGCACGTGGTGGTGGTGGGGGCCCATCCCCCATTTCCAGAAGCGAGCGTCACCGCGTGTCTTTCTCTGGCACTGCTGGGGGACGCAGTGTTCCACTGGGGTGTGCCGTTCGCCCAACTGACACGCGCCCATTAAAACCAGAAATTAATTATTTCTGATGGATGTCTCTCCCTTTCAGTTTATTTTTATGTTTTTTCTTTCTGACGGATAGCTTTCCAAAATGTACTGCACACTCCCATGTCTTTGTACAGCCTGCGAGCGAGGGTGATTTAACCTTTTTCTTCGTGACTCGGGGCTATTAGTGTGAAGATTCATCAGGAAGATGAATCAGGGCTTGAAGTGAAGCTTGAAGATGCAGAGAAAGTGGAGGGTGGTTTCCCCGACACTTGGAGGCTTTGTGTCGTCGGGATTTTGTAGTTCCAAAGGGCTGGGGCCGCGGCCACTTTGCTCCCAGCAGCCCTCATGGTCTACACACAGCCGGGTACATAGTAGGTGTTCAACAAACAGTGAGGGAATAAATCCTCCCTGCCAGGCTGTTACCTGCCCCCCTCGCTTTCCTGATAGGGTGTCACGACCCTTGTGGCATCCCCCTCGTGAGAGTCACAAAGACTCCAGCTCACTGGAACTGTGGCAGAACCAAGTGATCGATTTAAGCCAGATGTCTGCGTACATACACACCTAAGAGAGTCTTTTCAAGAGCCAAGTACATTCTTGGTTCCTTTGTAAAAATATCAGTTGACGATATATGTGAGTGTTTATTTCTGGGCTCTCTATTCTGTTCCATTGGTCTAAGTGTCTATTTTTATGCCAGGATCATGCTGTTTTGATTACTACGGCTTTCGAGGATAGTGTGAAATCAGGAAATGGGATGCCTCCAGCTCTGTTCTCGGGATTGCCTTGGCTACTCAAGGTCTTTTGTGGCTCTGTACACATTTTAGGATTTTTTTTTTTCTAATTCAGGAAAGATGCCACTGGAATTTTGATGGCGATTGCATTGGATTTACACATGGCGTTGGGTAACACTGACATTTTAACAATAGTAATTCTTCTCAGTGGGGAAAGGGTAGTCTCTTCAATTCATGGTGTGGGGAAAACTGGACAGCCACGTGCAGAAGAATGAAACTGGACCCCCATCTTACACCACTCACAAAAATAAACTCCAAATGGATTAGATTTAATTGTAGGACCCTAAACCATAAAACTCCTAGAAGAAAACATGGGGAAAGGCTCTTTGACATTGGTCCGGGCAGTGATTTCTGGATATGACACCAAAAGCACAAGCAAGAAAAGCAAAAGTAAGTTAAGTGGGACCTTAGCAAACTGAAAAACCCCTGCCCAACAAAAGAAACACTCCACAAAATGGAAAGCTCACACGCTGAATGGGGGAGAACATCTGCAAGCCCCAAGTCTGATAAGGGGTTAATATGCAAAACACATAAAGAACACATACAACCCAAGAGCAAAAAAAAAAAAAAAAAGGAAAACAACCCAATTCAAAATGGGCAGAAGATCTGCATCGGCATTTTTCCCACAAAGACCCACAGATGACCAACAGGTACGTGAAAAGATGCTCGGTGTCCCTCAATATCAGGGAAACGCACATGAAAACTACAATGAGATACCACCTCCCACCTGTCCCAACGGCCATCATCGAAAAGACAAGAGATAACAGGTGTTGGTGAGGACGTGGAGAAAAGGAATCCTCGGGCACTGGGGGTGGAGATGCAAACTGGTGTTGCCACCATGGAAAACAGGATGGCGGTCCCACAAAAAATGAAAGGCAGAACTACCGAATGATCCAGCTGTCCTACTTCCAGCTGTCCCACATCCAAAGGAAATGAAAATAGGATCTGGAAGGGACACCCGCACCGCCATGTTCACTGAGTATTAGCCACAGCAGCCAAGACACGGAAGCACCCCAAGCCTCTGTCCACAGAGGAGTGGACCAGGAAGATCTGGTATATGTATACAGCGGCAGAGCATTTAGCCAGGAGGAGGAGGAAATCCTACATTTCTCACAACATGGATGGACCCTGAGGGCACGATGCTAAGTGAGATAGAGTCAGACAGAGAAAGACAACTACTGTATGATCTCACTTATGTGGAATCTAAACAAGCTGAACTTAGCCAGAGTGGAGAGTGGTAGTTACCAAGGGCGGGTCGGTGGGGGAGACCGGGAGACACTGGTTGAGGGCACAAACTTCGTGATAAGATTAGTAAGTTCTGGGGATCTGAAGGGGAGCACGGTGATTGTAGCTAAAAAGACTGTATCATATACTTAAACGTTGCTCAGAAAATAGATCTTAAATGTTCTCACCACCGCAAAGAAATGGTGATTTTGCGACAGGACAGAGGGGTTAGCCAACACCACGCGGTGATTCTGTTGCACTGTGTAAATCAGCACCTGTCCACCTTACACTCCACCATGTTCTGTGTTGACGGTACCTCAATAAATCTGGAAGAATTAAAAAGAAACCCGGAAGAGGGTTTCTCTTCTCCCACAGCTTGGGGGCATGGGATTTGTGTCACTGTCACTCTGACCTTCCATCCTTTGGGGCTGAGGCGGTCAGAACGGCCTCCTACATAAGTGGGTCTTCCCAGATGATGCTTGAAAATGGATGACCCTCTGTTTTTACTTAATTTTCATCACTTTGCAGAATCTTCGCTGAAAGCTTACTAGGACCTGGCATTGTGCAAGTCACTGGACACAGAGACCCGTGTGGGTCCACGGCCCCGTATACCTCATGGCCACGTGACAGTGGAGGTGTCTGTGAGGAGCTACAGCGGAAATCAGATAAGTCTTTGAACTTGGCCAGCTCCCAGTGAGGGGACCACTAATTCCGGTGGGGGCTCATCCCACACCAGGCACCGCTTACAGAGTCACCTCCTGTCCTCCTTGTGGTGTCCCTGTGAGGCAGGCATGAGTCATGCTGCCCCATTCTACAGAGGCAGACGCCGAAGTCCACAGGGCCGGGGAGGCGGTGGCCTGGGTCTGCGCTCAGCTAGGCCCCACGATGCCACATGGGACTCGGCTTTAGGTCCCCTCAGACCCTCCCTTCGATGGAGTCACCCAGAGCCCCTCTGGAAGAACACTGGCCCCCTCACCTCTCCGTGTCCTTGCTGAACTGTCCGTTCCCCACGTCGTTGACTGCACAAAGGCGGAACTGGTAGGAGCGTGCCGGCACCAGGCCCTTGACCATCACCGAGGTAGCCTCGGGGTCCACACTGGCCAGGAGCACCGTCCAGGGGGCATCTACGAGGACAGAGGGTGCAGGCGGAGGGGGACAACCCTGGAGGCCCCACTCCCTACCCCATTCTAGCAGAGGACAGCCTCCTGGACTTGGTCCACTGGAGGCTGGTCACGTCATTTATCTGGGTCCCCTTAGCCCACCTGTCCCGGGAGGCTGGAATGCCCTGGGGAGGAAGCAAGGGCTCACAGGACCGGAGATGCACCTGCCTTTTCTAGCTGCCCCCGCCCCCCCCGCACCCCACCCCGTACCCGCCCCCACCGCCGCAGCCTACTGATGAGCTCCAAGGCAAACTGTATTTAAAACATCATTCAAATGAGGCCTGCTAATTTCAGAGTTCACAGCTTGGGGTCTTGGAGAATAAAAAGCAAAAAATCGCCATTGCCTGGGGGGCTCTGGAGTGGCAGGCCCTGCGTGTCCCCTCCCCCCACAGGGATCCTTATGCCACTATCACAATGTGGGGGGGGGGCACGGGCCAATGCACATTTCTCAGGGAAGCTGCAGTTTCCAGAAGGCCTGCTCAAAGGCACAGAACTGGGAAGCAGGGGAGCTGGAGCCGGTCCCCTGGCTGACTCCCCGCTGGCTGGGGCGGGGGAGGCTTACTGTTCTCCGACATCTCCAGGATGTAGCGGAGCAGAGGGCTGTTGCCGTCGAAGGGCTTGGCCCACGTCAGGTTGATGGCCCGTCTTTCTGTGGTGCTGAGGGTCGCCACGGGGTGCTCGGGGGCGTGAGGAAGCTGCCTGGAGGAGAGATATGGTGGGGTCACCTGTGAAGCCCGGAGTCAGAGGACACACAGGTGCCTGGGCTTCAGACTGAACATCACAACTGCCTGTGCTCAGCCATCGGCCTGGCCTTCGGACTGGAGGCTCTGGGGACCGCCCCCCATCCCCCTCCCCCCCGCCTCCCACCGGGTCCAAAGCTGTATCCAGAGTCCCCAGCTCTTGACAGAGGGCTGAACTGAGCTGGGGAAAGGCCTTGGAGGAGGCCTGGGTATGTCCCCAGAGGGCAGCGGACCCAGGTCCCACATGGCCCAGGCGTCCACCAACATAAGCCTCCTGTTGTGGCCTGTACCCCCTACACTGGGGCCAGGGCGCCCTTACCGGACACGCAGGTGGGCACTGCGAGAGTCATTGCCTCCTGCGGACAGCACCCGGCAGGTGTACGTGCCGATGTCCCCCGACCACGTCTGCGAGATGTGCAGGGAGCCGTTTTTGTCGAGACGGATGCGGGGGCTGCTCTCCGTGCCCAGGGCGGCCCCGTCCTTCTCCCAGACGTACCTGAGGGGAAGGAGCAGTGGTCAGAAAAGAGGGGTCGGGAAGTAGGGGTCCCTGCTGGGGCTCAGCCTGGGGCTGGTCTGGAGCAGAGCCCCAAAGGCAGCAGGGCACTCCCCAGGAGACACAGGCCCCCCCGGGGCTGGTCCCAGGTGGGAGCATGGTGCGGGGGGGCCCCCCCGCACAGCCTGCAGCCCTCCGTCCCTGTCACAGGGTGCTCTGTCCAGGAGGCTTAGCCCACGAAGCCATTATACCTCCTGTTCAGGTCTAGGTCAGAGCCGTGTTGCTTTTGGCCAGAAGCCACCGCCAAGCAGCCAGCAGGAAAGAGCCGGCAAAAGGTAATCTTCCGAAGAGGTTAAAAGAGTACAGCTTGAAGAAGAATGAAAGTTTCCGCCCAGACTACATTTTGGAATTAGTTTTATGAGGGGAATCATTAGATCAATGCATCACCGTGACAAATTGACTTTAGTGTCCAAAAAATCACTTTAGCTTCGGTCAGTCAGTACAAAGGGGGACTTGAGAAATTACACACATGCCCGCGCCTGACAATAAGAAATATCTCCCCTGGAATGATCCTGGAGGAAATACAACTATTACTGTCATCCGTGTAACGTGGGGTGCCAGTTCTGGGGAGCACGTCACGCTGATGCCCTCCCCGGGCAAGGTTGGCCAGGGCGCCGGGAGCCAGGGCAGGGAGCCAGGAGGGGGGCTGGGCGGTTTTGCGCACGACCCGTCACTCGCTCAGCCGGGGACTATGTGGCTTGAGCCACGAGGTGTGGCAGCTATCAGTATCAGAGAATCTAAAACTGCTGGGGAGAATGAGCCTATAATATTTTTAAGTTAAAAAAAATCAGAAAATTGCAATTGCAAATAAAAAAATAATTGACAAATTACACATTGCAATTACAAAAAAAAAAAAAAATTCAGGGCAAGAAAACTGAAAAGCTTTCCCATCACGGGGAACCATGAGTAACAGCGGAACATCGCCGTTTCAGATTCTTCTCTCCTGCCCCAAGGGGGCCTGGCACCACAGTGCTGTTGGGTTCCGAATTCAGATTCCCTGGTCAAATGCTGCCTTGGCCACTTACCAGCTTCGTGATCCTGGGTGTGTCTATAGCCTCCCTGTGCCTTTGTGTCCTCATATGTCCTACGAGGAAAAATAATACCACCCACCTTCTAGGGTTCCTATAAGGATAGTGTAAGTTCATAGAAAAGGCTTCCGGTGGTAAGGGAGCCATAGAAGTTAGTCATGGATTTTGACTCTCAGAGCACATGCTGGTAAATAATGGGTAGCAACAAAGTATCACAGACTCTTCCCAGTGTGACCCCCTGCAGACCTTGGTTTGTACTGGCTGCTCGGTAGGACCCACGTGGCTGCTCGGTAGGACCCACGTAGCTGCTCTGCAACTGTTCCCGCCCTTCTGGGAAGGGCTCCTCCTTCTCTCACATTATAGTTAATGCTGTGAGGAACATCCTTGCCGCAGATTTCCATACATTCTAAATCATTTCCTCCGGGATCAGTTCTCAGCAGTGAAATTGCGGAGTTAAATTTTAAGGCTTTTTATATACATTTACAAATTGTCAGACGTAATCACCTTCAATTCATCTCCATAGCTAGAAAAGAATCATCCTTGACAGCGCTGATGGCACGTGTAGAATTTTACTTAAAAGGAAATCTAGGGGGCGGAGAGTAATATCTGCTTAAGAAACAGACTACGGCAAACAGACGTTCTTGGCCGCAGGACATGGTGTCTTAGGAAGGGAGTATCACCACCTGTGGAGTGTTTGCGCCCAAACAACTAAGCCCGAATCTAATCAGCCATTTACTCGAGTCTAATTAGAAATACAAGGGATAGAAGAACAGGTGCACTGCATCACAAACGAACAGCTGGCCAAAGCAGGGGTCAGCAAACTAAGGCCCCCTGCCTGTTTGTGTAAATAAAGTTTTATTGAAACAGAGACATGTTCATTTGTTTGCACCTTGTTTGTACAAACAAGACTTGGAGAGCTGTGACAAAAGCTATTTAGTCCTCAAAGCCTAAATATTTACTCTCTGTCTCTTTATAAAAAAAAGTTAGCTGGGCCACTGTCCTGTAGAACCTGGTTTCTGCAACTAATTAACTGTGGGTAGACAAAGCAGTCATGAACTCAAACATTAAGAGGAAGGGGAGGGGACTGTATAGAATGAAGGAGACACACCAACGAAATGCCACGTGTGGACCTTGTTTCAGCCCCGAGTTAAACCAACTAACTTTTAAAAGGACACCTCTCAGGGATGCCTGGGTGGCTCAGTCGGTTAAGCCACCGCCTTCAGCTCAGGTCATGATCCCAGGGTTCTAGGATGGAGTCCTGCATTAGGAATCCTTGCTCAGCAGGGAGCCCGCTTCTCTCTCTGCCTCTCCCTGCCCTTTGCCTGCTTGTGCTTGCACTCTGTCTCTCTCTGACTAAATAAAATCTTAAAAAAATGCTCTTAAAAAAACCAGAGACACCTCTCAGATAATCAGGGACGTTGTAATATGGTATTACAGATATCAAGGGATGGTTCATTGTGTTCTGTGTGAAAGGGACATGGTTGTTATGTTTCAAGAACATTCCTTTTAAGTAAGAGATGCACATTGACATATTTAAAGGTGAAATGACACGCTTGAGATTTGCTTTTAAAATACTGCAGTAAAAAAAAGTGGCTGGATAGGAGGAGACAGGTGAGCCAAGTGCCGATAATCACTGAGGCTGAGAGATGGGTATGTAACCAAAGAATACAAATGTAGGGACACCTGCACCCCAGTATTTGTAGCAGCAATGTCCACAACTGCCAAACTGTAGAAAGAACCCAGATGTCCATAGACAGATGAATAGATAAGGAAGATCCAAATATACAGCAGAATACTATGCAGCCATCAAAAATGAAATCTTGCCATTTGCAACGAACAATGTGCATGGAACTAGAGAGTATTATGCTAAGCTAAGTAAGTCGGTCAAAGAAATAAAATTATCATATGATTTCACTCATATATAGAACTTAAGAAACCAAACACAGAATCATAGGGGAAGGGAAGGAAAAATAGAACAAGACAACATCAGAGGGAGACAAACCATAAGAGACTCTTAATCATAGGAACCAAACTGGGGGTTGCTGGAGGGAAGGGGTGTGGGAGGAATGGGGTAACTGGGTGATGGACATTAAGGAGGGCATGTGATGTTAATTAATTAACATCTCTATGTTAATTAATTGAGTTTAAATAAATAAAAAAAAAGAAGCGGGACACGTAAGGTCTGATGATCTGGGTGTCTCTACTCTGGGCTATATTTGAAATTTTCCACAGTAGAAAGTTAAAAAAACAAAACAAAACAACAACTCATGAGTCCATTTAATTCAGGGTAGAAAATTTCCAAAATCATCTGTAATTATATAGCTGGCTATTAAACAATTTTGATGAGCAATTTCAGGACTTTCAGCTTTAAATAATATTAGATAGTCCTCAGGAAATCAAAGAAGGGCAAAAATATTTAGTTACAAGGACATTCATCATAATGTTTCTTTCTTTCTTTTAAAGTAGGCTCCACACCCAGCATGGAGCCCAACATGGGGCTCGAACCCATGACTCTGAGATCAAGACCTGAGTTGAGATTGAGTCAGATGCCCAACAGAGCCAAGCCCTGTGATGTTTCTTAATATTAGCAAAAAACTGAGAAACCAGCCAAATATTCAGCATTGGGGAACTGGTAACAAAAATTATGTTACATCCACACAAAGGACGAGTGGATAATCATATAATGAAGTCTATACAAGAATATTTATGGACAAGGGAAGAGATTCACAATGGGTTCTTAGGGGAAAAAGCAGACAAAGTGTATCTCTAGGTTTTGTATAAATGACACTCTAATACTATTACCATTATATTATTATTATATTACTATATTAATATTATTAAAATTATTGAGAGAAACAGATAAACCTACTTCTTTTCTTTTTCCCTCCCTCCCCATTTTTGGTGGTCTATCTGTATTTTTTATATTTCCCTCCTATAAAGGGTATCTATTAGCTGTATAATAAAAAAAAAGCCAATGGAAATATTGATTAGTATTATCAGTGGCCACAAGTGGATTGCTCAGACTGGGTTTCAATCTCGGCTCAGATACCTAACAGAAGAGTTTCTCCTAAGGTTGTTCTGGAAGCTGTCTGGGCAGGCAACCTGCACCTGCTTGGGCTGTGACCCCTTGACTCTGGCTTGATCTTGAGGAGGGCACAGAACACAGAATTAAGTGGCCATCACTGTAATTTGACTGGGTTGCTTGTTGGGTCCTTTCTAGCTTGTCTGGTCAGGGAACTCCCGTGTGTTCCCTAAATCTCCAAGAGGGTTTTCAAGTCCAAGGAAGGGGTGGGAGATAGGGGGGTGGGTTTGGCCACAGACTGACAATTTTGGGGCCTGCAGGACCAATTCTGTGTTCTCTCCCCATCGAGGAACGATTGCCCTAGATTGGGAGTTCCATTCTAAGGCCAGGAGTCCCCAGTGAACTGGAATATGGTTTTCCCATCTGTGGGTCCCTAAGGGTCCTTGAGAGGTGGACTGTAGCTGTACTTCAAGGGGTCCCCGAATCCCTTTGCTCATTAGGAACTGTCTAGAGAATGACTAAAATATGCAACTATTTTCCAAATGCCAGCTGGATGCTATTTTAATAAATAAAACACCAATTTAAAGCGTTGTTGAATTTATATATAATTATATATAAAATATGTAAATAACTATAAACTATATAAATAAATATAAAAATTAATAAAACCTTTATTATTATAAGGTTTTCAATTAATAGGGGCTAAAATTACAGCTACCACTTAGGTGGGGGCCCGAGACACACAGCAATATTCTCTGGTGGTAGGGAGATGTGCAGAGTTCTCCTGGAGAACATTTTCATAGTTAAGATACATATATGTATATATATATATATATTTTTTTTTTTCAAAATTTACTAATCCCAGTTACAAGCATATTTTGTTTCTTGCATCGACAGTATTTTCATGACATCTATGTTAGGGCCCCGGCTTGCAAACTGGGAGCACACAATGGATTCTCAAAGAATGGGTGCGGGTCTAAGTCTAATATTCTTTTTTTTTTAAATTAACATAGAATGTTTTATTTGCTTCAGGGGTACAAGTCTGTGGGGGTACAATCTTATACAGTTCACAGCATTCGCCATAGCACATACTCTCCCCAGTGTCCATCACCCAGACACCCCAACCCCCCCCACGCCCCCCCTTCCGCAACCCTCAGTTTGTTTCCTGAGATTAACAGTCTCCTTTGGTTTGTCTCCCTCCCAATCCCATCTTGTTTCATTTTTCCCTCCCTAGTTCCCCCAACACCCTGCCCTGCCTCTCAAGTTCCTCATATGAGAGCGATCATATGATAATTGTCTTTCTCTGATTGACTTACTTCGTTTAGCATAAAAGTCTAGTGTTCTTTATGCCAACCTTGGCTTCCGGGGCGGGAGGCGGGGGGGGGGTCCATTCAGTGTGGTCGTATAGACTGTTATATGCCAAATGGCCACCAGATGGCGCCCCAGGATGCAGCTGCCTCCAGGGCGGTGGGGGCCAAGCCTCCCAGGTGGCACCCGCCGGCCCCTTCCAGCCAGTTGCTTTGGCAGTGATATTGGCCATAAGACCATAAGACACAGAAGCAACATGGAGGGGATATTTGTTCCTAAGAAAGCAGTTAATTTTTTTTACTCAGCATCCCGGAGTTCAAGGGAGAGGCCAGAAGGGACCACTTTCTCCCGGTCTTAGTTCCCGAAGACCTTCCTGGGCTTGGCCCAGGTGTCTGCAGCCCAAGCTCAGGAGGGATTCTGGCTTTTAAACCCGTCTTGGCTGCTGCTGTTCTATCTCCAGTGGCTTCCCTGGGGGACCTGTTCCCTTCAAGCCAAGTAGCTCACCAAGGTCCCGGCTCCCAGGGTGGCCGCATTTTGGGGCGCCTTCCTCTCACATGTGTGTCCTGCCCTGGCCTATCTCTGCTCCCACGCCTGTTTACCCAGACCCGGCTGGTGTCCACTCGGGGGGGCGGGCAGAGGATCTAAGATCTGGGTCAAAGATTGCGGTAGAGTGAGGTCCCGTGCCACGGCAAGAACACCTCAGAGTGTCCACGTGTCACCAACCACAGTGGCTCTTCCTTCGCGCCCCTCCCTCCTGCACCCCCCTCTCCTCCATTCTTCGGTATCCCCACCCCCGCCCCCCCAAACACGGCCCAGTTCAGTTCAAGCTAGCTCAGCCCTGCCCTAGCTCTGCAGGTGGTCCCCCCACGGCACGGCACGGCCCCACAGTCACACTTAACCTCCTTGGTGTCGACATCTATCCCTGAAGCCGCCCTCCCCTCTAAACGCCTCCGTGGGGCCACAGCAGAGGGAGTACCTGACGGTCACTCGGGGGTCGTGGGTCACTCCGCACACCATGGAGGCCTGGGTTCCCTTGATGACACTCTGGTCCTGGGGAGGCTTGCTGATGCGGGTCCGGGCTGCAGGGTGGTGAGAAGGGGAGCAGACGCAGAGGAACAGGTGAGAGGCAGGTGTGTGGGGAAGGCATCTTCAGGGGACCCGGGCCCGTGTGGCTGAAGGCCACGGGCAGGTGAAGGCAGACCCAGCATGTGGACGGCTCTACCATGGTGGGTCACCCAGAATGCTAATGAGGACAACGCGGCTCCATGGCTCCATGGCATTCTTGGAAGCCACATTCCGAGTGGGATCTCACTGAATCTTCCCCCAGAAACCCTTGGGAAGGATGAAGGAATGGAAATCAGAGACAATCAGCACATGAGTGGTCCGGCCTGGGTAACAACAGGATCGTCTGATTCCCGGTCTTCGGCCTCCCGAGCCAGCCCACCGGGGCTCGGCCTCCCTGGGGGGCCCACGGTGTGGATCTTGGGTGGGGATCCCAGGCAGTACAACCTAACAGTGCAAGGGGCGTGAGAAGCTTCCCAAAAGTTGGGCTCAGCACCTGAGCGTCCACGGTCAAGTCTGGCTGGTATCCTGTCTGGGTAAATATTCTTGCAATGGAACACGGCCATGGCCGGCGGCGGCGGCTTTTGATGAAAGAGACAAGTCAGCCGAGGGGCTGGGACCGAGGCTGTCTAGCCCACAAAGTCAAAAAGAGGGACTCTCTGGTCCTTCGTGTGGCACTGTCTAGAGTCCTGGCCTTCCTGGTCCCTCTCCTCTGGATTCATCTGTCCCTGACCTTCTCAGATAGGGGCCTGGGGAGGCAGCTGTGGGGATGAGGGGCACTGGTGGTGAGAGCCCGTGCTGGGCACCCACACACCCACGTCCGCACCGGTGTTCCCGGTCTGCACACTCACCCCACACAACCAGGTCAGCCGAGGCTTCGTCGACCCCCCGAGAGTTGGTGGCCAAGCAGGTATAGGTCCCAGCATCAGAGATGTGCGTGGGGCTGACGAGCAGACTGCCCGACTCCAGCAGCGTGAAACGTGGCAGCTGGACCGAGCCGCTGGCCAGGATACGCTCCCCTGAAGGCGACACGGGGTGGGCTCAGAGCGCGCTCAGACTGTGACACACAGCCCCTGGCTCTCCGAGACCCCCCAGCTCCTGCTCCCTGGGGGCTCTGGGCAGGTGCTCTCAGGCCGACCCCGGCTTTAGAAATGCTGGGAGGGTCAGGCCGGGATGGGGGCTGAGGTCTAGGTGGGTCTCTGACATGGTGACGGGCCCAAGGGCACTAGGTCACAGAGCCCGGGTCTCCTGGTGTCTCTCCACCCACCAGGCTGTCTGCCCTTCACCAGAGAAGGCCAGGGACTGTCTCCTGATGCAGCCAGGCACAGCTCTCGGAGACAGCTGGCATCGGGCTGGGGGGAGGGGGCAGACAGCTCTGACAAGGTGGTGACGGGCATCCCGCCGCAGGATGCTTCTCGAGGGTCACCTTCAGGAGAGCGGAAGAACATGACGGGTGGGAGCAGCCAGGAGGGGAGGCAAGGTGGATGCGGACGGGGATGGGGACGGGGGCAGCCCTCCCTCCGCGGCGGGGCCTGGGGAGGCCTGGTGCCTGGGGGAGGGGTATGGGGTCTGCCCCGTGCAGGAGCCCGGGAGTACAAGTTTGGGTGACTGTATCTATCGTATTCTATTTTGTAAAAAAAATATATTTTGTTTATTTAGTTGAGAAAGGTGGCAGAGGAAAGAGCACAGAGGGAGAAGCAGGCCCCCCACCCCGCCCTCGAGCAGAGAGCTGGACATGGGATTCGATCCCAGGACCCTGAGATTATGACCTGAGCTGAAAGTAGATGCTTAACCAATTGAGGCCCCCCCGTCTGTGCAGAGGGACAGCTCCACAGGCAAGGCTACGGGTCTGTCTATCTGCACACGCGGCCAAGAGTCGCAAAGCAGTAAGTGTGGGGGAAGAGGGTGCTCGTGTCCATACGAGTGCCTGGCCGTGCTCACGCTCATTCCACAAGCACTTACCGAGCAATGACCCTGTGCCCAACCCTGTCCCAGGCCCTGGGGAGACGGTAGCAGACAAAGCTGAGAGCCCTGACTCTGCGGGGCGCCAGGCACTAAGTGGCTGGGATAGGCAGTTTATCTTGTATATCAGGAGGTGCAAAAATAGAGTGGTGGTGGGGGAGGGTCATGGGGGGGGACTCGGGGGTTGGGGGCAGGTGAGTCCTGGGGAGAAGCTTCGTTGTAGCAGACTTGGAGGTGGGAGGGAGTGACTGCGTGTGTGCATGCGTGTGTGTACACGGGGAGAGCCTGGAAGGTGAGTTTTTGAAACAGGGGTGGAGGAGGCACATGGAGCAGGGCCATTTCAGCTGGGCTGGTGCAGGGGTCCGGAACCCTCTGTGCCACCTGCAGGAGGGACAGCGCCCACCGGCACTCACGGTCACCATCACAATAGGATCATCAAGCCACTGTAGTTCACTGGGCTTCACCGCTGTCCTTGCTCCACCCTCATGCCAGCCCGGGGTATGTCTACTATGGTCCTCAGTTTACAGATGGGGGCCCTAAGCCTTGGAGTGAGACAATAATTCACCCCAGGTCACCAGTGTCAGAAGATGCAGAGCTGACCCTTGAGCCCAGCAGCGTGGCACGGGGTGCATCCTGTGGTGTGAGAGATGGATGCCCTCCTGGTTGTGCAGTGCACAACCTTCACAACTGGACAAAGGGAACCCAACCTGGCTGGCTCCAGAATGGAGCTCTGAAGACTGCCTTAGAGGGTCACAGGGCTACAATGTCCAAAGGAAATCAGTCCCATCTACCTTTCTGCCAAGTGATGGCTGGCCGGGGTGCCCCCGAAGTCTCACAAGCCAGCACCACTGACATGCCATCGATCACTGTGCTGTCCAAGGGGCCCCTGGTGATGTTGGGGGCGATGCCTGCAGAAGGAGACAGAAGCCTCTTAGCTACACCCTGGAGGAGGCCCCACAGCCAGAGGAACAGGTCCTCATCCTGCCCCTGTCACTCTGGCTGCTGTGGGTCCCCCCACAGACAAGGATGTGGATGTCCTGATGGGGCCCTGGCACTGGGAAAAAGCCCAGAAGGCCCGTGAGGGCTCCCTGTAGCACCTGCCCTGTGGACGGCCCCAGGCTACACTACTGCCCCAGCCCGGATTCTTAGGCCTCCATTTGGGGGAACTGAGGACCCCCAAGGGCAGCTCCCACCCTCATTCCAAGAAAAACAGGATGCGTCCTTCATCGAATTGGACATGGAGGCTCCGGTTTCTTAAAAGAAAAAGTAGTTATGGCCAACAGAAGAACATGACCCACTTTTCACAAGGCTTGGCCCTGGAGAGTCCGCGGCCTGGCTGAGCCATGGTTCTTCAATGCTAAGTGCAATCTTCTGGCATTGGGCCTGCCTTCCGTAGCCTGGCCCTCAGGGAACCGTCCAGTCAGATGTGCATGGGGCAGAGCTCAGGGAGGGACCAGCACCAGCTTCACTGGCTCCCATCAGAGGCAAGAAGCAAGACAGCAGCCCTTCTGCCCTCTCGCTCTCTGCCCCGCGGCTGCCCTGTTTGGGGACCTCTGTGGGTCTGGGTGATGAGCCAGGACGGACTCAAGGAGGCTCATGATCACATGTCCTTTGGCTGCTGAGACAAAGAGCCCAGCGCCACTCTGCATGCACACTGAGCTTGGCCGTCTACGGTGTGACCGATCACAGAGCAGATCACACTCACCCAAACCCCACGAAGAGAGCAGGAGAGCTCTCGTAACCACCCAGAGAGAGCCAGAGAGGGCAGAAGGTCTGAAGTGGGGGCTGGAATTCAAGCTTGGGCCCCCCCTGGAGAAGTAAGCAAGTCTTCTCCATTGGGACGGGGCGGCTTCAGCCCTGCCTGGGAAGCCAGCGAACCACTGAGATGCCAGAGCCGGGAAGCCAGGGGCAGCCCAGATGCCAGAGTGGGGACTGTGGTTTCACAGCTGCTTCTCTCAAAGGCTGCTGAGGGACGGTCTTCGGGGCACCCTCTCCCTGCTTGATGCAGCGTCTCTTTTCAAGAGGCTGCTGGCTTGGAGGAAAGCCGGGTCCTGGGTGGGAGGGATGCAGGGGCAGGGGCAGGGGCAGGACCAACTTACTGGTGACGGCAAGGTAGGTGGAGGTCTGCACCTCGCCGGCTGCGTTGCGGGCAAAGCACTGGAACATGCCCGTGTCGTCGGGCACCAGCCCGCTGATCTGCAGTCCCCCGTCGCTGCGCTGCCGGAAGCGGCTCAGCCTCTCCGCCTCCACCACGGCCGCGTCCTTGTACCAAGTGATGGAGGGCGGTGGTGTGCCTGGGGGAGAGACATGGGCGCACGGTCAGCCCCCCTCCTGGCTCCCTCCCGCCTGCCTCTGAGCCTCGAAATTGGTGGCCAGGGTGAGGGGAAGGGGGCGGGAAATCCCTGGGTGTCTTGGTTTCTAGAATCTTCTCAGAGGTGCTACTTCATGGTCTTGGAAGAGGTGGAAAATGCTCTTGGCATGGCATTTCTCAAGTTCTTTTTAATGGCAGAGGTTCCAAGAACATTTAGCTGGATTAGTTTAGCTTGGAAATGCTAGATTAGACAAATTAACTTTTTTTAACGGCCATTTAATTTAGCAGAGTTTGTGGTGTGTCCCAGAAACCTCCAACCAGGGCTTGGTTTCCCAGACCCAGTGACCGCAGAATCCCCCATGTCAAGGAGCATGTGGAGGGGGCTAGGGATCCCGCGCGGCCCGCAGAGCCCCCTCCTACCTGGTCTGCAGAGGAGTGAACAGGGGCTGCCATCTCTCAGCTTTGCCCAAGTCACACACCCTTGGCCTGGCATGGTTGTCCCGCAGGTACCCCCAACCTCCCCGCTCTCTCTCCCCAGGTCTCTGCTCAAAGGCGACTTCCCCAGAGCAGCTCCCGCACTCCATTCAAAAGAGCACCCCAGCGCTCCAAGCCCCCTAAGCCTGGTTGCTTCTCCCTTCTCCTCCCCATTCCCTCTCTAAGCTGACATCTCAGGATGCTGTATGTCATTGTTTCAGGGGGCACACTCTTCCACGTTGCAACATCTCTGCGATTGGGATGTGTCTTACTATCGAAAGCATGTCATAATTTCATTGACAGTCTTTTTTCTTTCTTAGTGGCACATAAAATCATGGGGCACCTCACCACCCATGGCATTTTCAGTGAAATGAAGTAAGTTATCTTTACTTGTCAGTTCGTCTACCTTCCTCTTAAGAGTGTAAGTTTCATAACAGCAAGGATTTGGCTATTTGGTCCTGTCTGCATCTCCTCAGCCCGAGAGCAGTACCGGCACATGGGTAAAGCCTCCAAAATCTGTGTGTCGGGTGAATGAATGGAGCTTTGCCTTCCCCTGGTGCGGTCTCAGACGGGGAGTCCTCACCCACGCCTTCCACGGAGACTCTCATCCTGCCTAAACCACGTCCTGTCTCTGTGCTCACCACCAGACCACGGGCCGTGGTGCATGCTCTCCACCTCCCATCTGACCACCCCAGACTTCACCCCAGTTTCAGGCTGTCCTGTAGCTTAGTTGGGCCAGTAAGACGGAAGCTGGGGGCGGGGGGGTGGGGAAAGGGGAAATTCTTCAGGACCTCGGATGAAGGGTGTTGAAAGTAGGAGAGAGTAGGGGAGGAAATGGAGCAAAACGGCCCAGAAACCAGGCGGAGCTCATGAGACCCATCTCAGGCAAGATGTCCCCAAGTTCTAGCGGTTCTGACATTACGGTAATTTGGCTTTGTCTACAACTCCCGAATTATGGGCAATTTCAGTCTGTCACCTATCCTGAAATTATGGTAATTTGGATTCATTTGTAGCCCTCAAGTTATGGTAACGTGGGTTGATTTCCAGTCCTGAGAGTGTGGTAATTTAGCCTGTTTGTTTCCTGGGGTGTCTGTTCACGACCAGACTGACTCCCTGCTCAGTGACGCTGCCCGGAGAAGGAAGTGGAATTTAGAAAAGTTTGTGACGGAAACAGGAAGGGCTGGAGGTCTGGGGTTGGGGGTTGGGGGTCCTTGTTTCCCTAGGACCCCGCCACTGTGTTACCTTTGGCCCGGCAGGGAATGTCCACCACCTTCTCCATCTCTGCCGTGATGTGTCTCTCCGGCTCCTTGACAAACTGAGGTGGTTCTGCCAGAGGAAGGACCAGGGGAGGGGCTCAGAGGCATGCTCCTTTTGATACAGCCACTGCTCGGGTCACCCCTAAGAAGGCCCCACACAGCCCTATGGCCCCTACCCCTGGGTGGGTGGGGGGTCCCCAGCAGCCCCGCCCCATCTCACCCAGCACAGACAAGTAGGCCCCGCGGACGACGGCGGGCACGCTGCTGCTGCGCAGGACCACCTCGCACTCATAGTAGCCGGTGTCGCTGCCCGTGGGGCTGGGGATGGTCAGCCGGCGGTTGTAGTCGCTGATGCCGCTCGACAGCGGAACCCCGTCTTTCTTCCAGATGATGTGCAGCTTGATCAGGGGCCTGGAGGGCGAGAGGAAAGCAGGTTCCCAGCCAGGGCGGGGGTGGGTGGGAGGCCAGGCCAGGGCCCCAGCCCGCCTCTTCAAGGGGCAGCCCTCTGGACCTCGGTTTCCTTGTCTACAGAATGGGACAGCTGCACCCCTGTGCCGAGGCCGGGTGTTCCAACGCAGGGAGGCAGCTGAAGCCCAGCCCGGCACTAACTTGGTGCACGGGGCTCCAGAGGACAGGAGCCGCTTGGGCTGTGCCTCTTGCTCTTCTGCCCCCTGGCGCAGAGCCCTGTCGGAGCAGAGGCCAGTGGGCAGCACAGCGTTAGAGGTGGGGCGTGAGAGAAACACCCAAGGTTTGAAGAGGGAAAGGCAGGCAGCAGGACATACCTGCCCCTGCCTAGACAGAGGGCGAGTCGGGCACCCCCAACCCCGACCTCTCAAGACCCCCCCGAGATTGGGTTTGTCCTGTTCCCATTTATTTTATTTTTATATTTTTAAAAGATGGATTAAGAGTGAGAGCACATGCGTGAGCTCGAGGGGGGGACGGAAGGGGGGCCGGGCAGAGAGAGACTCTCCAGCAGACTCTGCAGCGAGTGTGGAGCCCTAGGCCGGCCTTGACCTCACGACCCTGAGATCACTACCTGAGCCGAAACCAAGAGCTGGATGTTTAACGGGATGCTTAACTGACTGAGCCACCTGGGCGCCCCGTGGCCTGCTCTTGTTTGGCACCTGGCGGACCCTCAAGGGGTCTGTGCTAGCTCCACAGGGGGTGCAGAGGGGTCCCATGGAAAAGGGTCTTGAGGTGGAGTAAGTGTGGGCCTTCCTGGCTTGGGGGGGCGTTAGGCAGGTTCTGGGCTGTGGGTCTTCTCTGCACCCTTAGCAAGCTCCACGCAAAGGCCTCTCCCACCCTCGCGGGGAACGCTGCTACAGGACCGCGGTCTGCGAATCTTCAATAGGAGGTGACCCTGGGGGCCTTGGTCTGACTCCCTGCCTGTCCCATCTGATCTGACCACCTCTCCTGAGTGCTTACGAGGCGGGCTCAGCACTCCACCTACACGCCTTGCCGGGGAGGTGGGTGCTCAAATCATTCCCACTTTACAGCCGAGGAGACTGAGGCCCAGAGCACGACAATGGGCCTGGGCCTTGGGCGGTGGCCTTTTCTATCGCCTGGCTTTTCTATCGCTGCTGGCCCGCTGGGTGACCTCGGGCAGGTTGCTTGCCCTCTCTGGCCTTCAGGGTAGCTGTGGGAGGGACAGAAGTCGTGTGGGAAGCACAGCGCGGCACCCACATGTGACGACACTTCAGTTTCCCACGTGAGGGCCATGAGGGTCATATGTGGCCAGGAAGGAGCTCCATTTGCAGCCGACCCCAGGTCTGCCCTCCTGCCAAGGCCCCCACACGCGTCATCGCCCAGCCCTGCGTCCCTGTCCTAGCTGCTTGTGCGCCAGGACTACACCTGACCTCCCAGCTCGCCCTCGGGGCTGCACTGAGGTCTGCTGGCCTGTAATGTCCACCGGGGCCCAGTCTCTCCTTGAGGGCCACAGAGAACGAGCCAGCCGGTCTACGCGTCACCTCATCCTCCAGGGTCAATGCCCCATCTCCTTTCCTGGGTCCCCGCGTGACACGTGCAGACCTCCCTGAACTCAGGCTGGTCCCTCTGGAGCCCCCAGGTCAGGAGCGTTGGCTGGAGTTCAGGGTGCAGGGGAGCAGGGAGAGGGGGACATACTACCCACCTGGCGTTGGCCACACACTCCAGGGTCACCTCCGAGGTCCCAGCCACCACGCTAGTGTTCTTGGGGGGAATGATGATGGTTGGGGCAATGGGGTCCGCAGGCCCCCCGACATCTGGGGAGAGATCAGGAGTTAGCTGGAGACAGAGGGCGGAAACCCCATCTCTGCTCGGGAGATCTTGGTCCTCGTGGAGTGGGGCAGGTGACCACGAGACCACAGGGGAGCCACCCAAGCAGCAGGACCCCAGGGTCCCTGTCACCTCTCCTCCTCCCTCTGGTCATGGGCTCCCATGGTATCCAGCGAATGCCCACTGGAGACCTCCGGGGCCCTCCCCACCTTCCTGTCACACAGCATACCCTCCCCCTGAGCCCCTTCTCCTGTCTGTGCCTTCAAAATCCTTCCCTCCATCCATATTTCTCTTGTGACATTACTTCTTCTCCGGCCCCCTTTTCCACCTGAATGCACACTCTCTATACTGGGTTGAACAGTAACCCCCCAAATTCACGCCCACGGCAGCTGTGGATGCGACCTCGGGAAACAGAGTCTTGCAGGTGTGATCAAGCCAAGAGGAGGTCCTTCTGGATCTGGGTGGGCCCTGAGGCCGATAGCACGTGTCCTCACGAGAGGAGTGGAATGGAGACCCAGACACATGGATACCCAGGGGAGAAGGCCGGGTGCACACAGAGGCAGAGACCTGGAGTGAAGCATCCCCAAGGCAAGGAATGAAAGGACTGGCAGCCACTGCTAGAAGCTGGGAGGCGAAAACAGACTCTCCCCCAAAGCCTTCAGGGAGCGCGCAGGCCCGCCGATATCTCAACGTCAGACGTCCGACCTCTAAAACTGTCCGAAAGACCATTTCTGTTGTTATAAGCCCCGCAGTGTGTAGGACTTTGTGACAGCAGCCCAAGGAAGCTAATATGTTCTCTGGGGCAGGAACCTCACAGAGCCTTGCTTTTGGGCAGAATTAGATCTCCTCCAAATTCGTATGTTGAAGCCCTAACCACGCCCCCCCCCCATGTGACTGTATTTGGAGATGGGGTCTTTCATCAGTCATTGGCTTGAAGGAGGTCATAAGGGTGGGGCCTTAATCCAACAGGGGGGCTGCCCTGATCAGAAGAGAAAGAGACCCCAGAGCTCTGTCTCTGCCACTCGAGGACACAGCGAGAAGGCGGCTGTCTGCAAGCCAGGAGGGGGGGCCTCAGCGCAACCCAACCATGCTGGTCCCTTGACCTTGGATTTCCCAAACTGTGAGAGGTCACTTCCTGGTCTGAAGCCCCGGCTGGGTAACCTGTGACGAGCGAAGACAGCCTTGCTCAGGCCTCCTCCAGCAGCAGAGACATGCCCGGCACACAGTAGGGGCGCACGCATATTTGTTCAACGAAGACGGGAATGGACCCAGAGCTATCCCTGCGCCACCTCGGGGTCGGTGATTGAAATGCAAGAGAATGTACCGCGAGTGGGCTTTCTAAACACGCCACAAGGCCGTACCCTGAACTCTTCTACCAGAGGGAATAGCTTTGCTTTTTGCCTTGAGTTCTTTAAGAAGTGGCCCGGCTCTTGATGGGTCAGCACAGGCCCAATATGGGCAGAAACTCCCACATCCTCCATGAACCTGCTCCAGGGCTCCTGGAAGAACCACCACGCAGGGCTTTTTCTCTCCCGAAAACCCACCCAGTTGCCTTCTTCCCGGGAGGTTCCAGAGGCAGCCGACTGTAATGACCCTCACAGCCCTGGGTGGGCGGGGATCGGGGACAGTGCCAGGGCGTCCTTTATGGGGAGAGTGTATCACGGCCCCACTGCCACCCTGGGCCACCCTGGTCTGCCTCGGGCAGGTTTTCCTGCCTGGACTCCAGACTTTGCTAGAAAAGGGAATAAAATGTAAAAAATAAGGTAAAATGAAGAGGGAAGAAAGGAAGCATATAAAGCAAAATAATTGCAACAATATAAAAGCCTCATGTAGGTGCCATAAAGAGTGATCGGATTGAAAGCTGCTGATATAGCTAAATCCATAAAAGTGTGCTCTAAGTTGTTTATTACATGCTGGGGCTCGCAGGTACCGCGGCCCAGATTAATGGGGCAGGAGGAGGAGACAGACAGTTAGAGCCCAAGTGACGCGTCCCACTGCGGAGCCAGGTAAGCAGAGCCCTCGGAGTTTAAAGGTAAGAGGGGCAGCCCAGGGCCTCAGGGTGGCTCGCCAGGTGGAGGGGAGACAGACATCCACCGGGGACCCTGGGCGTCATGCCTCAGTCTTGGCAGGGGAGGGACCAGCCACAGCTGGAGACCCCTGGACCCAGCAGAGGAGAGCTGCGAGGGTCAGGAGGACCTGGTTCAAAACTTTGTTCCACCCCAGCCATCAGGGGTGGGGGCCAGGGAGGGGGGTGCGGGGAGCCTCAGAGGGGTCTTGATTTTTCTCCAAGGCAATATGGGAATAAAAATGACTATATCGCAGGGTTCTGTGAGTTCAGCCCCTCGCTCAACAGATCTTTGCTGGGGGAGGGCTCTGTTCGTGCCACACTGTGCTGGGCACCAGGGATCCCCCACTAAGGGAGATGGGCAGGGGTCTGTCCTCATGGAACGCATGGTCTGGATCTCAGATCAGTGCTTAGACATTTATCGGATCAGAGCTGGCAGGATGGCTTCTGGGAAGAAGGGCCCCGGTGGGGGCGGCCAAGCTGCCCGGGGGGAATGCGCAGTACTGGGCGCGGAGTCCCTCTCCCCGAGCTCCACGCATGCATTCTCCTTCCCCTGTCACCCGTCACCTCCTAGTTGAAGTCCCCTTTTCTCGACCCTGATTCTCTTCGACCGCTCTGGACATGTAGCTCTGTGGACCTCCCTCCCCGAGCCTCCAGGACCCCCCACCTGCACTGTGCTTCACGCGGCGCTCCCTTTCTCTGGTCCCCAGAAGTAAAGAAGCCAACGGCCCTTGTCGCTCCCACCCCTACACCCGGTTCCCTGGCTCCCCCTGGCCTCATCAGCTCCCCAATCTGGAGTGGTGTGAAGGCAGAGATGGACAGCTCGAGGTGGACCGGGGATGTCAAGACGGCCCTGGGCGGCACGGACTTGACCTCAAGCAGAACACACCTTGCTGAACACACCCCCCACACAGCTAGCAGCTCCTTGCCCGCTAGCTCTTCGGATGCACCAGGGCTCTCCACACAGGCAAAGTTGGATCCTGCTGCCCCAGGACGATTCTGATAATGGGCACCAGGAGAGACACCACTGTGCTGCATTCTTCCCAGGTCACCTCCTCGAATCGTCCCAAGTACACTTTGCCAGAGATACCAGGAAACAGAAGTTCAAGGACCACGTGACTCACCTGGGCCACAGGTCAAGTGCGTGTGTGTGTGCGCGCGGGGGGTGTGGGCAGGGAGCTAAGCTACTCTCCTAGGCAGACATCGACATGGGGGCCGCGAACCACAGGTGGCTGGGAGCTCTTGAAATGTGACTGGCGCCCCTTTGATTGAACGGGATTTAATTTTTTTTTTTAATTTTTTTTTAAAATATTTTATTTATTTATTTGACAGAGAGAAATCATAAGTAGATGGAGAGGCAGGCAGAGAGGGAGGGAAGCAGGCTCTCTGCTGAGCAGAGAGCCCGATGCGGGACTCGATCCCAGGACTCTGAGATCATGACCTGAGCTGAAGGCAGCGGCTTAACCCACTGAGCCATCCAGGCGCCCCTGAACGGGATTTAATTTGATCTAATTTACATTTAATTAAAAACAGATCCCCAAATCAGCTATTAGAACACTTTTAAGTATGTGTAGAACAACTCGGGTATCCACCACCACCTTTCCAGCTGTAAATCTGATGACGTTTCAATGCAGATCACGTATTTCAGAGGAGAACTCAGCAGCCCAAAGATGTGCTCAGAGCATGAAACGCACAGAGATTTCAGGGACTCAGTAGGAAAGAGAAGCCCAGCGTCAAGGACCTCGTTAATATTTTCTGTCGATTGTATGTGAAAATGGTAATGTTTTGGATATGTTGGGGCAAATAAAACACATTAATAAAATTAATTTCCCGTTGCTTTTTCCTTTTTAAAAAATGAGGCGACTGGCAAATTGTAAATTACTCCTGTGGCTCCCATTGTGTTTCCATCGGACAGCGCAGCTCTGATTCCTGCGTGTGGGGCCACGGTCCAGGGTTGACAGTCTGTGCGAGGTCACCAGGGTGACCTCTGGGCAGGGATCTGCTCCCAGCTCCCGGGGTGGGGGGCGCTGGCCTTGTTCTTAACTTCTCCATTTCTGAAGAGCAGGGGCATCCCTCCACCTGCCCACCCCAGGGCCTCTAAGAAAGTGTCCCCGGGGCAGAGGAGGGCTGAAGGGGTGAGGAGGGGGAGCAGAGGGAGGGGCCGGGCTCCCCGAGATCAGCGAGGGCGGCTGGTGGTGGGTGAAGTGGCAGTCGCTCCTGGTAAATTGGCTGGCAGGCAGGCTGCGGGATTTGTGTCGGTGACATGAACAGGGTTTTGAAGTGCAATCACTCGTGGGAGGAGAAATTAGCTGAAAATCAGCTGATGCTGCTCTTAATCCAGTACAAATCGCCACGTGAGAGCAGAAGGCGAGGGTGCTGCGGTGGGGGAAACAGACAGCCGGGGGAGGCTTGGGCAGATACGGGGGTCCGGAAGGGTCCCTCGGGCCAGATGCAGGGCTGGGGTGGGAGCGGCGATGGAGCAAGGAGTGAAGGACATCCCGAGTCCGCCCGCAGGGCCACGGGCTTAAGGACTGAGAGGAGGAGGCTGGGTGTTGGGGAGAAGCACAGAGTGGGGGACTCCAGCCTCTGGTCCCAGGGTAAACTGAGTCATCCAGGAAGACACCTGGCTTGACTCAGACTGTGAACACTGCCTCTTCCCCAGTGACTGAATTCTACTACTCTAGGTATTCTGATCACATGATGGCTAGGCCCCAGGCTACGGGGACCAGACCAAGACCCTAGCCCAGATCAATATCAGAAGGTATACATGTGACCCCGATGGGGGGAGGAACCCCGCTCTGTGCATTCAGGTGTCCTTTTAGGCCGACTGGAAGCTGAGGCCGGAGAAAGAGGAATTCCAGGAATATGGGAAGGGGTTCTGCTGGTGCACAGAAGACCCAGGAATGGACATGGTAGGGCTCTGGAATGTTCTGGGCCTTCCAGACACTGGCAGACAGAGGCAGGATCAGGGTCAGGACACAGGAAGGCCCCATGCAGACCCACACCCGCCTCCTGCTGCCGGTGGCTCTGTCCCCACGAGACCATGGATGATAAATGAGACTTGCTTTGGGAGCAGGAGTGGTACAGATGTGGACGGACGTGAACATCTGGATCCCCCAGCTTGTGGGGTTGTTCGGCTGCTGTGGCAAGCTCTGGTCCTACGTACTCGGAGCTTCCAGGCCTGGCCCGGCTGCTGGAGCCACGCCACGCCACCCGCCTTCTCTCTCCCAAGGACAGAGTGCAGAGGGAGGAGGGGTCCAGGCTGGTTGGTGAGGATCAGGCCAGGGGGGGCGCCCCAGCATTTCCATTGGGGACCAGACCCCTGCCTTCAATCTCCGCTGGACAAATCTCTGTCTGCCAAAGGAGACCCAAGGAACCACCCCTTTGCCTCTGCTACTGGGGAGAGCTGAATCTCTTCCAGGGCGCTGGGTGGTTTCTAGATGGGCAGAGAGACATTTTCAGGCAGGAGCCTGGGCAGAGGGCCTGTTCCCGTGAGTGGAGATGGCCTGGCTCTGAGGAGTGCTTTGTATGGACCAGCGGAGCAGAAGCTGTGAGAGTGGTTCTCTCCGAACGAGCTCCCCATCTCCTGCACGGGCTCCCCATCAGCACCTGAGCCCCAGAAGCAGCTGTAAGCCACACACGCACACTCTCCCCTGCATCTCATGTCCTCCCCGTGCTCCCAGTGCTGGGGCTCCGCCTCCAATTCCTCGGGGCCCCTCCGCTGCCCTACTCTAGCCTTCGCACTCCGCCACCATTCCATCTTTCCAACGACCCCCTGGAGCCCCGTTCCCAAGATTTAATGACGCGCTCCTCCATCCGTCCCGGGCCTGGCCGCTTACTTACTCTCCACGGCAAGAGTGATGGGCTGGCTGGTCTTGTTATCTCCGTTCTTGTCATTAACAGCCTGCACGTAGTAGCGGCCTGCGTCGGGAGCCACCGTCGACAGGATGACGAGGGTGTTCTCCAGGGTGATGGCTCTGTGCAGAGGAAAGGGATCTGTCACATGGGGGCCCGGGGGCTCTGAGCATTGGAGGATGGGGCGTGGGGGATAAGAAGCCGGAGGCCCCTGGAGCCCCTCCTCCAGCCCCACTCCCGGGACCACTCGTGGCCTCAACTCTAGCATGACTCTTTGCAGAGGATCCCAACATGCCGTGGGTGCCGGGGTCGGACCCAAACCCAGCACGGGCACAGAGGTCCGAGACCATCCCCGGGAGGCTTCCCGGCCCCCACCCCACGCCTGGTCCCGGGCGTCCGAGCCCCCATGGCCTTCCGTTCTTTCCTTCATCACAGCTTCGATGCTGAGTGTGACCCTCTCTGCACCAGGAGGGTCCAGCACCAAAGAAATCCATTCAGTGGACAGGAACAAGGAACGAATGAGGAGGAATGAGGACGGATGATCATGAATTTAGAGATGAGCAGAATCATTCCAGAATCGATATCTTAACCTAATCCTACATTTGTTGGGATTGATCCCAAAGCCACAAGTGGCCTGTAACACCCATGACGGGGGTTCCTCTGGCCCCCCCAGCTCCCTCTCGGGCCGTCAGGTGCTCTCTTCCCAAAGCCGATCAACAAGAATGAAACTGTTGCGGGCTGAAGAGGAAAGAGGACAGCTAGGCAGTGGGGTGCAGGTTCCTTCTGCTGGGGTCCCACCATGCAGCCCCGCAGCACCTGGTCTGCAGGCAGGGAAAGGCGCCGGTCCAGGCGGGAAGCTGGGAGCCCCATCTGACATGGGGGAGACAGCACCAGGAGCACCGCCCACGTCCCCTCTGCCTGCGCCCCCCCAGCCCCGCTGCCCCCGGTTCTCTCCATGACAAACAAAACCATTAGTTTGTCAAGTCTAGCTCGGATTTTAATGTGATGTACCCGAGACAGCTGTTAAACATCCTTAATGTTAGTTTAACAAGGACAGACCCAGTTGAATTCTTTGCAAATTTTCCCATTAGGTGAATGTTACAGAGTTTTAAACAGGCTTTCAAATAAACATCCCCACTAATGCCTCTCTAGCTGGGCCATGCTGGTGTCCCCTCTCTCCTGGTTCTGGAAGGTTCCTGGGCTGAGTCTCATAATGCCAGCAGAGCTCTGGGAAGTAGGGAGGGGAAAGCCCTCCCGCCCCAATTCTTGGGGACCCTAACAGTACCCATTTTTCCCCCCTGGAGGAAAACCACCCTCCAGTTAATGAGCTGATAGGAAGTTCAGATAACACCAGGCTAAAATATTTTAAAAGTGACAAGCTGGGACAGGAACAGGGACCATTCCCTCCCTGGAAGTCTCCTGCCGAGGTCCTGGTCCTTTAGTGTAGCTGTGGGCCAGGCCAGGGTTGGGGAGGGGACTAACGTGATGAGCGGCAGTGCCCCTGGACCACTTGAAGGGAGCTTCCCTCCCTCTCCTGACACTGTGGCACTGGAGGAGTGGCTGAAGGAAGTTTCTGGAAGCTGGGCGCAGCCAGGTCACACTCCCCGGGCACCTGCCTATCCTGAGCCTCCTCTGGCTTCCAGGGAGGGCTCCCATGTCCAGGGCTTTCTCTCCTTGACCAGGAAGACCCACCTCACCCCCTCATCTCTGCTTTTGCTCTATGTTGTCTACATTACGAAGGATTCTTCTAGGTCAGTGGTTCTCAACCGGGGGTGGCTTCACCCTGCAGGGGACACTGGACAATGTCCAGACACGTGCTGGTATCACAGCTGTGGGGCTGTGATAGGAACTAGCGGGTACAGGTCAGGGATGCTGCTAAGGGTCCTACAACGCCCTGTACTACCCACACAACGGTTCTTCAGGCCCCAAGTGGGGCCTGGGCCATGGTGGAGATGGTTCCAGGTGGGAGGGCAAAGCGGGGGCCAGGTCATCCCTGTTTCAGGCTCCCCTTCCAGTGAGACACGCAGCAGCCGGGAAGCCGGGTGGGGGTGTGGGGCTGGGCTGGGGGGATACGGCAGAAGCTGTATGTGCCATCTTCAGGCTCGGACCCTGAGGGCTCCTGTGGGACTCCTAGGTGCTCCCCTCAGTCGGAACAGGGCTGAGGACAGCTGAGCCCCTATCAGCTGGGCCCTCGAATGACTGTGGAGGAGCGTCCCTCTCCTCCCTTGCCTCTGCTGGGACTTCAAACGAGCTAAGCCCCTGGGATTTGGGGGTCTGTCCCTGCAGCTGGCGTTGCCTTGACTCATACTATGGGCAAGGAGAACACTCTGGATCGAGGCCCTCAGGGCCAGGGCTGGAGCTCCGAATGTGGCAGAGGGACTGGAAGCCCTCACGGCCTTTGACCCGCCCTCCCCCTGCCCTCAGCAGGTGGCTGAGGAAGGTCCCTGGACTTCCCGCCTTCTGCAGCATGACCACCCCCTCGATAGATGGTTCTGGAATGGCCCCGTACCTCACTTGCCAAGGGCACAGAGCTGTTCCTGGCACTCAGAGGGCCTTCTGGCCTCCTGCACCCCAGACTCACTCAACTCTGAAGGAAGCTGCTGGAATTTGCACGAGGCACGGAGGTCAGGGTTCGGCTCTCAGGCAGGGACGGGTTTCTGTTCCCCAGCCACACTCTTCAGGCGCCAACGGACTCGATTTTTCCCACTTCTATCACTGGCCCAGCTCCCACCCTGCCTTCCGTCCCTCCTCCTACTAAGCCACACCTTTCCTCCCCCTCGGCTCCACGGGGGCCCCGTTGGTAATTTAATTAAGAATAAAAGAAATCGTCGTAGAACCTGCCCGAAGCCCCCAGCATGGGTCTTTGCAGGGCGTCCTGTCTCCTTTCCAACAGGGAGCACCAGGGCGCCGGCGAAGTGTGGCTAATCGGCGTCCCTGCCCCGGCAGCGAGGGGGCCCCGCGGAGACAGCAGCTGCCGCGGGCGCCCCGCACGCCCCTCTGGCCGACGGCGCGCAGCAGATACGAATCTCCGGCAAACAGACGCCGGGGAATTTGCTTCCAGGGACCTCTCCTCTCCGCCAGGAATATTAATCTGCTGTAACTGCTGAGATACTATCTCTACAGCCCTCCTTCGTGTGCTTGGCTGGAGCGCCGCAGCGGGCGGGAAGGCGGCGGGTGTGACCACGAAGGCGGCATGTGTCTGCGCGCCAAGATCTCTCTGTCCCGGCGCCAGAGGCTGTTGGGAACGGAGAGGGGGTGAGGACGGAGGGTAGGAGGGAGAAGAGGGGGTGGCACGGTGTGAGGCGCGGGGCGATGGGAGCGAGGGCGGAGAGAGGCTCTCATCCGCCACAGCGGACGCTGGGGAGACGCGCCCACGAGCCCTCCGGCGGCCACGGCGCCCGCTGTGACCTGTCACAGCGCTGCTCTGGCCCCCGAGTCTGGATGCGGCCTCAGCATCCTTCTCCACACAGCCTTCCAGGCGGCCTCGGTCCGCTGACCGGCCTGCGGGCTGCCATCACAGGCACACCTGGAGCTGAGCGAGAACCTCAGAGAAGGGGGCCGGGGAGGGCTGGGGACATGTGTGTTCACAGGTGTCTCCACACCTGTGTGGGGGAGCACCACGCCCCCCTTGTGCAGCTCAGTCTCACTGTCTGTGTGAAGGGTAAATCACGTTCTGCTGGCTTTACTGACCCTTAAGGAGGTGTGAGGAAGCCTGAGCCTCCTACAGCAGGAGTCTGTCCACCCTCCTGTTAACCTGGGCGGCGGAAAGACGACCCCGGTGCTCCCCCAGCTCTGAAGCCACACCCTTTGCCATGTGACTTCGCAGGTCTTCCCACTCAAGAGGCACGGTGCATCCCCCTGCTTCTGGAGGCTGAGTCCTACCATGTGACTTACTTCGACCACCGGGATGTTAGCAGAAGCTTGGCAAATCCATGTTTCTGCTCCCTCCCTAGTCCTCTGCAACTTCTAGAAGCCGGGCGCTAGCTGGCTGGAGGATGGGACACGTGGAGCAGAGCCTCTGGTTAATGTGACCTGCCAATCCGACCCCAGGCAAGTCAGGGAGACCGAGCCAAGGTCCCCCAGTCTGCACATTCAGAGGACACAGAAATGTTCACTGCCTTGAGCCCCTGGGACCTTTTGTTATGCAGCATTTCTGTGTCTGTGGGTAACGGACATATTCTAGGACAGTGGTTCTCAATTGTGGCTGCACATCAGAATCTCTGGGGAGCTATGCGCCAGGGTACACCCCATGTCAACAAACCAGAATGTGCAGGGCTAGGATCTAAAGATGAACTCGTCTTAAATCGTCCAAAACAATTTTAACAGGTAACCAGGTTGAGAATCACTGTACCAGGACCAATTCTCTGCACGCACAATCACTTTATCCTTCTTCTCTTCTTGTCTGGGTCCCTGTTGTCACATAATTTCCATGCAAGACAGAACCAAGGACCCTGACTCTGGAATCGGTAAGCCTGGAACCAGCTGTGTGAGACCCGGCAACGTAGCTCAGCTCCGGGGCACTCTCCTGTCCAGAAAGCGGAGCCAAAGCCAGCCCCCTTGCAGGACTGCGGCGCCGGTCATTCCTCCTGCGGGTGCGAGCTGGGCGTGCGCTCTGGGGACCGAAAGGGGAACGAGACACAGTGTCTTGCGCAGGGAGGTACACGCCCATCTAGGAGAGGATGGCGTGTGTAGTGTGCTCAGCCCAGGTTCGAGGACACCGCGGCCACTTAATGAGCGACAGCCACTGTTTGTGCTGGGATGCTATCATGCTATCCTTCTAAGGCCTCTCTCAGCCCAAGGGCAAGCACTGTCCATCGTGGCTCCCACTTCCCATAGCCGAGGATGGGTTCCACCCACAGCTGACCTGTGGCCTGCGGGGACCAGGACAAAGGTGGTCTTTCTTGTTTTCTGGGAGCAGGGGAGAGCTGGAGTCCAAAAGGGCCTAGGCTGGCTCCGGACCCCGAGGCGGAATCAGGAGAGCCGGGAGTGTCCCCAGAGGAAACGCTTTGCCCCCGGCGCCCTGTGAAGGTGTTGGCTCCACAGCAACTGCACCCCCTGCCTGGCTGCCACAACCCACGCCCTGGGCCACACAGAGGGGTCCTTGTTACTGCTGAAAGGGCCATGTGTTTCTCTCCCTGCCGGGGCCTCCCCTGGCCTCCCCTCCTCCCGGCAGCCAAAACACACACAGCCACACCCGCACCCCACACAGGAAGCAGCTGGGCGGCCACCCTGCCGGGGACACGCCAGCGCCCTCCTGCAGATGGGCATGGCTTCTGTGGCTGACTGTTGGGGGTTTAAGTGCTTTGGGAAGCTGCTGAGGGGGGGCCAACGCCCTGGGGTTCCCCAGGAAAGCCACCGAGCTGTTGTGTCTCCAAGTCTTCACATGGGTGTTCCCAGAAAGCCCCTCCTTGTAAGCCACCCTTCTCTTGCCATCGGGGAGGTCCCAGATCCCCTCCCCACCAGGGCGAGCCTCCTGGGTCCCCCCTCCAGGGCAGGGCCTCACATGCGACTGCTGGGCGGGATCTTGCGGCCGTCCCGGAACCAGGTCACCTGTGGCCGTGGGAAGCTGGAGATGCGTGGGGCGCGGATGACAGCTGCTTCTCCGTGGGAGACACTCTGGTGCTTCTCGCCTTCCTCAAAGCTCCCCATGTCTGCAGGAGGGAAGAGCAGATGTGGGGGTCAGACTGCCCAGCTCCTGCGCTGGGCGTGGCGGCGGCAGGAGGACTGTAGGGAAGGAAGCTGCTGGGCTCAGACCACCCACCTGACCCCATCACCCTACCCTAGAAGCCCATCATTAGGAAATGTCCCTCTTTGAGCTTTTTGGGTCTATAGCCATATCCGTGAACTGATCAATTCATCCCGCAACCATGAAGAGGCTGGTCATTATTTCACACATTTTACAAAGGGAAAAACTGCCCAGACGGGCTCCGAGAGGTTCCTCGACTTGTCCAAGGGCACGGGGCTAGGAAGGGGCAGAACCAGGATTTGAACTCAGATCTGCATCTGGAAGGGCGGTTGGGGTTTCAGCGTGACGTGAAGGGCGTAGCACGGGGCTCATGGGGCTGGTGTGCTAGGTTCTTGGTGGAGGCAAGGCTGGGTACACTGCAGAGGATGGGGTCTTGGATGCTCACGGAGAAAGGAGGTGATTTTCCTCCTCTGCCTTGGGTGGGAGGCCCATGCATGTGTGAATGGAAGCACCATATTGCTCTTTTAGAAACATGCCTATCCCGCTGGCAGATAAGCAGGGAACATTTCTCCCAGCTCTGGTGTGTCAGCCAGAAGGGGAAGAGAGCAGCAGAGAAGCAGAATCGAGTGACTTCTGGTCGCCCACCTGGCTGCGGGAACCGCGGCAGGGTTTGAGTCTAGTAGCAGAGGGCTACGCTGGATACAGGAAGGGGTGTCTCTGCTGAACGTCAGGACTTTTGAACATGAATGCACATCCTTGCTGCTCAAAGTGTGGTCCGTGGGCCGGCAGCCTGGGCGCCCCTGGGAAGCTGCTAGAAATGCAGAGTCTCAAGGCCTACCCCGGACCTACTGAATCAGAACGGGCATCGTCACCAGACCCCCGGTGAAGGGCATGGTCCACGTTCAAGTGTGAGAAGCATCATGGTCCCCAGCTTGGCCATGAGAAAAAGTGCTGATGCCAAGTTCAAGAACTCACCATCAGATTTCTGTTTCCCCTGGTACGGCGTGTGAGCTGACCATCAGCATTTCCATGTGCAATCAGATTCCGACCACCGAACACTGAGCTGCATGTCCCCATGGCCCACTGTCCCCTCCCCCGCCCAGGGGGCCACGTTCCAAGCCACCTGGTCTCCTGCTGCTTTGACTGTTATTTCCCAACCCCTTGAACACCGCTGCCTCTTCTCCCTCTCCTTCAACCAGGTATCCCCCAGGCTGGCTAAGCCTCCGAACCCCCTGAGGGGCCTTTAAGGTCCCCCAAGGGGCGGATGGGATGCAGGCGTGGGTATTTCTGAAGCAGCTCAGGTAGTTTCAATATGAGCCAAGGTTGAGAATGACCAGCTGGGCTCAAGCTAGTGGCTCTTAACAGTGGGTCTCAGAATCCTCTGGAACTTGGTAAGCCCATAGTTGTCCCCACCCTTCCCTCCTCCCCATGGAAAGGCCCTGCTTTGATGCACCCGGATCTCCGAGTGCTTGATTTACTCTCTCCAGGACGCTGCCGCACGCCAAAGTTTGAGAACCACGCACCCACCCTCTCCTTTTCCAAAGTCCTGGGTTCGGTTCTCCTCCTGCCACACTGCCTCCCCTCCTCTGATGATGATGACCAGAGCCCCTCTACAAAGACTCTCCTATCTGCTCTGGCTCTTCTCTGAGCTCCAAAACCCAACACTTGATTCCCAACAGAAATGTTGGCCTTTCATACCTCCTTCTCGTGATCTTCTGTGTATAGCTCCTTCCTGCTCCTGCCCTCGAGCCTTCTGTGGTGCTGTGCTTCCTTCCCTGTCCTGACAAAGTCCTCTGATTCCTCCTCTTGGTTACCCCTCTCATTCACCAAGCCCTCTGACCTTAGTTCCCACAGGCCCACCACCAAGCGAACCCTGTCACTCCAGCTGCTCTGACCACCCCCCACAACAAGGTCTCCATAGGCTCCCCCCCAACCCATCATCTCTCACACTCTTCCTAATTAATTTTTTCTGGACATATCGCTGACTTGCTCAGAAACTTTGGGATCTCCTCATTGTCCCAGGAAAGTCTAAATCCCCTTGCTTGATTCGAGGTCCCTCCCTAATCTGACCCCAGTCAACCTTTCCCATCTTAATGCCCACACCACATCATGTGCCCTCCATGCTGAATTACTTATACCCTACTTCTCATGCAGGCTTGAGAAGCCTGCAGGGCCCCTGCCTAGAATGTCACCAGAACAAGCCATGATTCACCAAGGTGCCATGAGTCAATGGCATCTCAGAGGGATCCAGCCAATTAAGGATCTCAAGAAAGAGAACGCACCGTTGGCATCCTTACTCTACACTCGGCAGGCAGTAAATGTAATGGTAATGGCTTTGGAGTCACTGAGACTTGAGTTCAAAACCTACTTCTGGGGGCGCCTGGGTGGCTCAGTGGGTTAAATCCTCTGCCTTCAGTTCGGGTCATGATCCCAGGGTCCTGGGATCGAGCCCCATATTGGGCTCTCTGCTAGGCAGGGAGCCTACTTCCCTTCCTCTCTCTGCCTCTCTTTGCCTACTTGTGATCTCTCTCTCTGTCAAATAAATAAATAAATAAAATCTGAAAACAAAAAACATAAATAAGTAAAATCTAAAAACAAAAAACAAACAAAAAACAACAACAAAAAAAAACAAAAAAACCTACTTCTGCCACTTATCAGGCACGACCCTAGGCAAAATTTTGACCTTGCTGAGCCTTAACGTCCTCTTCTGCAAAACGCAATTATGAAGAGTCCCTTCCTCATAGGTTGTAGTTAGGATCACATGAGATACTACGTGTGTGTCCGGATCTTTCCAAAGATGTGTGTCTTTCCAAAGATGGCGGCATCAATATTTGTCTCCCATCCAACATGTGCTTCTTACAAAGGTGCTGGAGTTTATGGTATCTCATGTTCAAGGCTAGGTCATCAAAAGGATGCAGCTTCCCCTTGGATCCATCTCTCTGTCCACACACATCTGCCTGGAATCCAGTCGCCATGTTTTAAGGAAGCTCGGGCTGGCCCACATAGACATGGGAAGGGTGCCTGAAGAAAGGAACTGAGGTCCCCAGAAGACAGCCAGCACCCACACTGGACATATAGATCAACGTGTGAGCCCTCACATAATTCAGTCCCCAGCCTCTAACAGTGTACAGAGCGGGGATGAGCCATCCCTACCGCGCCTTGTCTAGATCCAAGGCTCACCCACTCGGTGAGCCTAATAAATGATGGTTGTACACCACTATGCTTTCCGGCAATTTGTTACGCAGACACAGAAACTGGAAGAGTATATTAAAGTGCTAAAAATTATATCTAATGTTTGTATTATTAGAATATTAGAATCGTGTACATTTTTCACAGCTTCATTGAAACATGGACTTCTTCAGCAAAGATTATCCCATGCCACCAGGCAGAATTAAAGAACAGAGATTGCCGTGGCTGACCCTACATCAGCTTTCTTTCTAGGTGGACTTCATGTGCACGTAATCCTCATGCTACCACAGCTAGCACGACTCTAATAAATACACATTTTTAGTTGTTTATTAATTTCCATTACTTGGCTCTGTCTATAAAAAAATTGCATCAATAAATCACATTGATTCCAGTCCTCACAATAATTTTATCTATTTAAAAAACTTTTCACAGAACTCTGAAGATATATTTGAACAATTTAAAGCAATTTCATGGTAATAGTGTTTCTTTCTCCCCTCTCTAGTTTTATTAGCTCCATTTCGTCAGTGAGGAAATTAAAGCTCATGGAGATAGAGTGGCTTATCCAACGTTTAAGCAGTCAGGGCTGGGCAGGGCCAGCATTCAAACCTGGCCCCCCTGCCACCACATTTCCTCTCTGCTTCCTTCATAACTCACCCCTGCCTTAACAAGCTTCGCGCACATTCTTTCTCTCTCCCCGCTACACGGTAAGCGTCAAGAGGCAGCTGCCTTCATCAGCAAGAACCGACGGGCAGCTAGCGGCGTACTCCACACACAGTGGGTTCCCTCTGAACTCACCCAATGCCATCATGTGGTGGTTCCTACTGAGCCCCTGCTGCGGGATGCATGCATGGAGGGAAGGAGGAAGACAGGAAGACAAGGAGGGGATGGATGGGGGAAAGGCAGGCAGAAGGACGGATGCCTGGACCCGCTTATGTAGGTTTGGTGAGAGGGACGAAAGGAAGAGCACAGCCGGTCCTGGCAGGTAGTGAAGAAGGACCCGGTCCCCACCCTTGTGGGACTTAAGAGTCAGATGTTCAGTGACATACTGTGACAACCGTGAGGAGGGAGGAACGGGGTTCTTCTGTGAGAGGTAGGTGCGGGAGACCTACTTTAGACTGGGGGCGGAGCTGCGGAGGCTTCTTCTAAGCGGAAACATAAATAAGAGTAGGTGTTAGTTAAGTGTGTGTGTGTGCGTATGTGGTGGGGTGACGGTGTGACGGTCCAGAGGAAGAAGAGTGCGTGAGGGCCAGGAAACAGGAGAGCAGGGCTAAGCAGAGGAAAAGAAAGAACATCAAGGGACATTGGGAAGTGGGTCTGTTCAGTGGATAAATGGATGGATGGATGGATGGATGGATGGTCCACACGCAATGCTCACACTCGGGTTAAGAATTAAGAAAGGGGCGCCTGGGTGGCTCAGTGGGTCAAGCCTCTGCCTTCAGCTCAGGTCATGATCTCCAGGTCCTGGGATCGAGCCCCGCATTGGGCTCTCTGCTCAGCGGGGGGCCTGCCTCCCCCCACCCCCCCCACCGCCCTCATCGGAGGGAGGAGTTAGACGGAGGGATGGACGGAGGGAGGAGGGGGTGGGTGCAGGAAGGGCGGGCAGGACGACGGATGACTGTACACGGGCGCACGGATGTACATGTGGACGGTGGGACGACGGATGACTGTACACGGGCGCACGGATGTACATGTGGACAGTGGGAGGGACGGCAGGAAGGGCACAGCTGCTCTTGGTCCAAGTTCGGCCACTGATGCCTCCTCCACGTTTCCATCCCATAATCTCCTTGCCTCACCATGGCTCTCAGGCCCCCAGCGCCCTCCCATTCTCTGCACTGCACTGAGTCAAGTGGGCTTCCGGGACCCGCTCACGGAGCCCTTCACTCCGCTCACGGGCCCCAAGGCACAGCGGCAGCAAGGGGCCAAGAAGGCGTCCACTCAGCGGGCCGGGGCAGAAGGCAGGCTGGAGGGAGGGAGGTCACACGCTGGCAGAGCCTGGGGACCCAGGAACCCCTGGGAAAATGCACGCACATTAGGGCGGAAACAGATAAGGGGTTTCACACTTGCTCCCCGAGGTCCACGCTTGTTAACACACCGCGTGATGCCCACGGCGCTGAGCCGCCTTTCCCAACGAACTCCCCAAAGAGCAAATAAGTGTGAGCCTGGAGCACAGCTGCAAGGGCCTCCAAATTCCTGATGTCTTTGTTACATCTTAAAAGATCTTGTGAAGTAGGCATCCCACTTCAGAATACGTTCATTGCTTTATTTATTTCTAAAGCTTTTTTTTTTTGTATCATGAAGTATGTCACGCATACAGAAGAGTGAATGTCATGACACGGATACTTTGCAGAGGACGAGAACGAACGCTCACATACCCGCCACCCAGCTTAGGGAACGGAACACTAACAAAACTCCCTGCTCTCGCCACGCTGTCCCCCGCACCCCCAGGTGCGTCCCCTCCCTCTCCAGAGGTAACTGTCGTCCCGAATGCTGTGGCAATTCCCCCCAAGTGTTGCCGCACAGAAATGCCTCCTTAAACAATTTAGGGTTAATGTAGTCTGGTTCCAAGCCCTTTACAGCTGGAATTATTTTTTATGTCATCTACTATGATTTGCTGGTGTGTGTGTGTGTGTGTGTGTGTGTGTGTGTGTGTGTGTGTGTGTATGTGTGTGTGAGCTCCAGCATTGGGCTTACACTCAGTCCAGTCATTGTCGCAGCTGCATGGGTGTCCACGTGGCAAGAGGGCACAGTGTACCTGCAGGTTGGGTCCGTTTTCTGGGTTTTGCTGTCCTGCTAAGAACAGTCTCCTGGGGATCTTCTGGCGCATGCGGCTAAGAAAGTCCCTCGAGCATGAGCCCAAGGACGGAACTGTTGGGCGGCAGGGCATGCACACATTAATTTTACCAGGTAACACCAAACTGTTTCCAAATCTGCGCCCATTTACCCCTTTGTGCTCTCGCCAGCACGGATGGGAGATGCTCTCTTGGTCTTGCCAGACTTGTTGGTTTTTGCCAATCTGGTGGGACACGAGACAGTGTTTCATTGTGGTTTTGTTTATTCGGGAAACAGTGCTTTCTCCCTCCAATCAGATCGCATCATGCCTCTTCTCCACCATGCATACTTATTTCCACTGCACTGTAACAGCAAAAGCGTCAACCTCTTCTTGAATGCTGCCATGTGTCTCTAGTGATCCCGTTCCTCAGCTACACCTCCTTTTACTCTCTCCTTCCCTCTCTCTGCTTCAGTGACCCCTCAGACACCCAAACCTACCACAGGACATTTGCACTTGCTGTTCCCTAGCTGGAAAGACCTTATCTCTTTGTGTGCCTTACTCTCTTGCTTCCTTTGAGACTGTTCAATGTCACCTCCCCAGATGGCCTTTTGTAGCCACTATATCAAATAGGATATCTGAGACGGGGCTGCCCCAGCCTCTTTCTCTTGTAACCTGGCTTCATTTTTCCTTATTGTACTTTATTTTCTCTCCACGGGCTTCTCTGCTCTGTATTCTATCATATATTTACCTTTTAGCTTTTATGGCACCCTACTACTTTCCTGAGGGCAGGAACAGGTGTCCCGGTTTTGTTGCCTGTGTCCTCACTGCCTAGAACGCAGTTCAGCACGCAGTGGGAGTATAGTAGTAGTTGCACAAGTGAGTGAAACATTCAGGCAAAATGCTCCAGCTAGACCAGATCATGTTCTCTAGAACTACAGCATGGCCGGTGAATAGTCCACACTCAATGCTCACACTCAGGTTAAGAATTAAGAAAGGGGCGCCTGGGTGGCTCAGTGGTTTAAGCCTCTGCCTTCAGCTCAGGTCATGATCTCCGGGTCCTGGGATCAAGCCCTGCATTGGGCTCTCTGCTCAGCTGGGAGCCTGCCTCCCCTTACCCCCCCGCCACTCTCTCTGCCTACTTGTGATCTCTCTCTCTCTCTCTCTCTCTGTGTCAAATAAATAAACAAAATCTTTAAAAAAAAATTAAGAAAAATGGGCTGGCCCATTGGTGGCGTTTTGGGCATCAGCCCCAACAACAGACTCGATACCCTCATGTCCCTCTTTGTACAGGTGGCTTCCAGATGGGACAGGGGCCCTCTGCCCTGTGACCTGTGGGTGGGCTTGCTGCCCCCAGGATGTGGATGTGGAGAGAGCCTGGAAGGCTCCTTGACCCAGGAAGCTTCTCCGAACACTCTCAGCCTGTCAGCCAGCTTGCTCCAAGCCAGAAATTTATGGCAACTTTAAAGAAACAAAGAAGAGACTGGGGCCAGGGGCGGGGACTGCAGGCTGAGAGGGAGCTGGGGAGGGGGTGGATGTTTTATTGACTTCCTCTTAATTGCTGTAATTAAAAACATGTAAAGAATCTTTTTGTAACGACTTTGCCATTATCATTAGTTGTTAGCACAGCTGCCTTATTAATTTCTCGTTAGAACCCAATGCACAGTCCCTCTTTGGGAAGGGGGGGTGGGAGCCAGAGGTGGGTCCTGCCTGGCCCAGTCCCGGCAGGAGCCTGGGAGGGCAGCATCACCAGGAACAGGCTGCATGGAGCCCCAGGGCAAAGGCTTCCGCCCCTGGGATGCAGAAACCCACCAGGAGAGACGGAGGGGTCTGGAGAAGCAGCTGCTGCCCACCCATCCTTAGACGGTGGGCATCGGTGTCACTGTGTAAGAGAGACTGGTGGACAGACAGACAGATGCAGGAGGGCTGCAGGGCACAGCCGGGAGAGCCCCTGGACTGGGACTGGGTGAGGATTAAGGAGGCACCGCTCTTAGCGTCCTGTTTGTGCACAGTGAGTAGCGGAGGGAGAGCGCCTCCTTGTCTCGCTTGCCTTACCCCAGCCTCAGCTCTGGAGAGCAGACATGTGGCCGGGAGTAAGCTGCGAAGGCTGCCAGAGTGAGAAAGCTGAAATGCTTATTCCAGGACACAAAGGGAAGAGGAAGCAAAAGCACAGAGAAGTTAAGTAACTTTCCCCAAGTCACACGGCGAGGGAGAACCGAGCCTGGATTTGAATGGGAGGGCGTGGGGGGGTGGTTCATGGCCGGACCCTACAGTGTCCTGACAGCGAGACAGGAGAAGGTGGAAGGCAGAAATGTTGGCTGTGAGAACCTGGGCTGTCCACTACCTTCCCTGAGCCTCAGTTTCCCCATCTCGAGATGCCTTCCTATCTCTCAGACTTGTCCTGGGAACCCATGGAAGAAAGACAGGCACATAATTACATTGGCAGAGGGAGCCTTCCAGAGCCTCTGCTCTATCTCCTTTGGCATCTCCCGAGGGACATGGGCTTGAATCCGTGTCTGTTCCAAGGGGTCTTGGGGCACGTGCCCCCCTTTCCAGGGGGATGAGGCCATGCTTCCTCCTTGTCTGTCCACCCCCCCTCCCCGCCCGCTGCACATATACACCAGGGGTCTAGAGTCCTAAGCTACCCAGTGCCGAGGCTGGGGCTGGAAACCACACTTCCTGACCCCTCCCCGCCCCCAAATCCATGGCATGATCCTATTTTAGGCACGAAACCATCCAGGAAGTACCTGTAAATCTTTCCATCTGCTTGCCTCTGCCGAGAGCCAAGAAGAGCGCCTCCCCCCACCCCAGTTTGGTCTTTCTCTTCCTGATCTTAGATGGCAGGGTGGTGAGGGGGCTATTTTGGAATCGGGCGGCTGTGGGTTCAAGTCCTGCTCTGGCACTCCCTCGCCGTGTGACTTAGGCAGCCTCCTCCCCACCAGCCTTGCGGGGTAAGGTCGGGAGAGAAGGGTGTGCACTGCCCTTCAACAGGGGGGAAAGAGTGATGCTGTCGGTGGGAAGGTTTTGCGAGGTCTCCCCGCTCTCCGCCCCCGGGATCCTGGAAAGTGTTTGAGGGGTTGGGGGATAGGTTGGGCAACAGATTCTTCAACTTCCACAACTAGGGAGAGAGAAACAACCCCCCACCCCCAGAGCCCAGATAAGACGAGTGTGTCCAGCAAGGGACAGGACAGGGAGGTGAGTTTCCCTTCTCTGTCCCACCGTGGCCACCTTGGGAGGAGAGGGGGCGCAGTGAAACCGTCATTAACGTATTAGGGTGAGTGTTTTTTCTCAACTGCCCCCTGGAGTTCCCAGGGCTTCCCCTCAAGCCTCTGGCTTTAAGTCCGAAGGGCTGCAAGCAGTAGCTGCTTCTTTATGACACCGCGGAGCCAGGCGGCTGTGACATTTGAGGAGCACTTCTTGGGGCTGGCCTGGGAGCTGCAGCTCGCCGTCAGGAATGGGGTGAACCTGGGTGTCCCCACTGCGTTCGGTCCTCCGGGCCCTTCCAGGTACCTCTTGCTCTCTGCCAGGAACCACCTGCTGCCACACGGGCACAGCTAAGCAGCGGCCCCATGGAGCCCGGGAGCAATGCTGGCCGTGACCGTGTGCAGAGGCTCCCAAAGCCCAGGCTGCCACGTGGCTTTGAGGGGGGACAGGGACACTCCTGTGAGGGGCAGACGCTGAGCTGGCTTCAAGGGCCAGCTGCATCAGCCCACTGCTCTGCATTTGGTCAGAAGAGTGTGCGCCAGGAGCCCTTCCGTTCTGTGGTCTGTTTCTTTTTTCTTCGGTATGCTGCTACAGAATATTAATTCCAGCAGTAACGCTCACTGACTGGAGGAGTATTACGGGCAGGTGCGGGCCAGGTGCACTGGGCACAGCAGCTCAAGGAATTCTCTGGATGAGCCTAGATGGTCAGGGAGACCGTGTCCTGGATGGTGTTTCAACTGCACGCACACGGACTTGAACACACACGGTATCACCAACACCGAGGTGAGCCAAGAGGCAGACCAACCCCGTCGTGTGCCCTTCCACACAGGCTGGCACACACGTACATGGATACACCTGCATGTGCACATGGGTTGTCTCCCGCACGCGGGGCACGAAGCAGCAGACCCATGCACACGCACATGCGTCTGCACACACGTGCGTGAAGCCACACTCACGCACGCACACTTGCACACAAGCACCTGCCTGCACGCGTGGTCCCTCTGGAGGCTGGTCTGCGGCTCTGCCCCTGCCCCGCGGGACCCCAGGCACCGGCTAAATGAAGCTCCCTGGGAGCTCTCCAGCCGCCGACAGTGTCCTGATCCATCATTTTAATTCTGGGCTTTTCCACTCCTCTGAGTGAGCTGAGTTGCCTTTAGTGCTGATTTATGGAGACAATCCGTCCTCCACTTTTGATTACGGTTGTTTTCCATAATTATTATCAACACTCCTCGCCTCGCTTGAGGTTTCCTTTTAGATTTCTCTCCCCTACTTCTGTTCGAGGAGCAAGCTCTCTCCTGGGCTAATTCAGAGGCGATCCCCTGTAGGCTTTGGATGAGGAGGTGTCCTTTATTATTATTATTTTTTTTAATTTCAAGGCTCACTAAGGCTTTCTGCGGTCTCATGTCCCACTGTGCTACCTCAGACCTCTGCTCCTGGAAGAGCCCAGAATGAGGCTGATTCTAGCACACAGCAGCTATTTCAGGAAGGGGGGCAGGGCGGGGGCGGGGAGGCTGAGTCCCAGGAGGAGGGTGTTGGTTGGTGCTCTGGGTCCCTGAGAGGCCTCCTTGTGAAGCTGCCTTCCCTTCTTCCGTTTGAGAACGTCCTTCTGGGGACCGGTGCAGGGACTACCGGTGTCCCTGTACTTCACTATCAGCTCACCTGGCTCCTCCAAACACCTAGACTCGTCCTCCCCGCCCCTCCTCTGAGGGTCATGGTGCCACCATAAGGCATCTCCCAATGACCCCGCGGACCGTGGGACCCGCTCGCCGTTACGGCTCCTGGGTGAGCAAGTCGGAGGAGGGAAAGGTTAGGGTCCGGGGGTGGGCACAGCAAGTCTGCGGAGAGGAGTGTCAGAGCTGGAGAGGTTCAGACAAGCCATCGTCAAACCCCCAAGCCCCCAAGTGTGAGGCACTTTGAAAGAGGCAGCAGCTGGTCCCACGCACAGAATGCTAAACCCTGAGCTGGCAGATGCGTGTGTCACTTATCAGTGGGGCAGCCTTGAGAGCACCCGGCAACCACAAAACGAGGGCACTCCCGTGATAGGCGGGAAGGGCCACCATCAGGGCCCAACGAGCATGGAAAGCTACGGCCGGGATTTGGCTCTGCCCCGAGCCTGGGGGTGGGCAGGAACCCTGCAGACCGCCTCCTGCTTCACACCCCTCCCGGCCCCCAAGTCGCCCATCATACTACTCACAGGCCACCTGGACCTCAGTTTGCCGCTGCAGCAGGGCGCCCATCCGGTTCCGCACGATGCAGCGGTAGGAGCCCGCGTGGGTGCGGTCCAGGCTGGTGATCATGTACCTGGGGGCAGATGAGACAGCCAGTGAGCAAGGCCGGCAGGTGCACGGATGCACATGTCACACTGGGATCAGTTGGTGGAGGTCACCCTCTTCTCCAATGGAGAGCACCAGGGAGTTCTGGATTTTCTGGCCACGTCTTGGAGTCACAGAAAGGTCCCTATCCATAGAAACGTCCCTCCCAAGGGCAACCAGCCTTTTGCTCCAGTGCCTAGGGAGCAGCCTGCATTTTTTCCCCCATGGATGGAAGGTGCTGTGCCTGAGCCCTTGACCCTGGCTGTGACCTGGCCTCAGGACTGGAGGTCCTCTACGGGTCCTCTGCTGGAGGCTGCTGTCCTTTATTGCCTGTGACTCACAGGACTGGGAAAGTGGGCGTGGGGGCATTCTATTTTGGCCAGGTTCAGGACCGTACTGTAAATATTCATTGAAATGGATGGGGTCGGCAGAGGCAGGAACGTTCACATGTTTCCCCAAATGCTTTGCATCATCTCACTCTTAACGTTCCAGACAGCTCCCAGCCGCTTTGTGGAGGGCAGAGGCAGAGCCTTCCGAGCAGGATAGGACGGCTTTCTGTATGCGTGGGCCCTGGCACCAGGATCAACCCTTGGGAGGGGAGGGGCCCAAGAAGGACCCTCGGGCGCCTGCTCGGGGAGTACGTGACTGGCCCAAAGGGCAGCAGAGTCTGCTGCTGGGGGAAAGGCAGCCAGAGAGCAGGTGTGTGGTGCACTGACATGGCTTAGGGGCAGGGAAGAGGCCAGGCCAAGTCGGTGAGAGGGGCTTCTGGCAGGTAAGACACGGGCACATGGTGCTCTCTGGTGTGGAGGGGGCTGGTTCCCCTGATATCCCCTCTGGGATCACCTTTCCTGTCTCTGGCCAGTAGATGGCCCAGTAGGGACCTCAAAGGATTAAGGGGCTTGTGCCTCGGCATCTCCTCCACCCTTGGATATCCTAGCGTTTGTCCAGGTGACTTGGTGGACAAGCTCACTGCTGCCTGTCCCTAGGCTATGGCAACGCTGGGGCAGAGCAACCTTATTCTCAAGAGTTGCTAAGTTTTCTTTCACAGAAGTTTCAGCAGGAACCCACCACCACCATCAGCATCACCATCTCCACTACTACCATAGCACCACCATCACCAACACCAACACCACCATCACCAACACCAACACCACCATCACCATCACCACCACCACCACCACCACCACCA
>NC_081572.1:7214660-7269585 GCF_022355385.1 Mustela nigripes | reverse complement strand
CCAACACCATTACCACCACCACCACCACAATCACCACCACCACCACCACCACCACCATCATCTTCATCATCACCAACACCACCATCACACCAACATCACTACCATCACCAACACAACCATCACCATCACCAACACCACCACCACCACCATCACCTTCATCATCACCAACACCACCATCATCATCACTTCACAATCGTGAAACAACAACAGTTACTTTCTGAGTGCCAGCTATGCCTCTGGCGTGGTCTTAAATACTTTTCCTACGTTTTTTCATTTCACACAGCAGTTCCCAGACTATTGGATATCATGGACCAGTAACACTTAAAAAAAATGGGCTTGACATAAGACTGTCAACTTTTTACTTTGCCAAGTAAGATCATTAAAACCAACCAACCAAAAAGCAAACAAACAGTTTAGCAACCAAAAACTTAAAAAAAAAAAAAAAAAGATAATATTAAAAAGTGCCAGGCAGGGAGAGAAAAATAAACAGAAATGGTCAGCATTTTATCTAAAAAGGACATTTTGAGGTCATAGAGAAGAAATGTAATTTCAGCATAGAAGCAATTTTAACAAATTGTAAACTTAAATTTTATGCAAACCCACTAATCCTAGCTTCACTCTCCTCGTTGTATGTGAGCAAGGGCAAACAGCTGTGGGGCTAATATGAGAGTCCTTCACTTAATTCCTGGAGGGGTGTATTTTCCAGTGCCCCCATTTTGGCAGGGGGGAGACTGAGGTTCAGAGATGTTGCCTCACTGCCAGGCAGTCTCATAGGTAGGTGCTAAGAGGCGAGGCCAGGGTCCCATAGAGCCTGCCTGACCCCAAGCTCAGCTGTTAACCAGTTCAATGCACACATCAATTTCCAAAGGCCCCCACGCTTCCATCCTGGGACTCCCGAATGCTCTGGCTCTGGCTGTCTCTGCAGCACGATTCAGAACCTTCTGGCTGTCCAAGCCTCTTATCTCTGCCACCGGCTGCAGCTCTTATCTGTCCCTCACTAGTGCAAGGTGTGATAGAGGGAGATAGCAGGCACCCAGGCTCTGGCACATTTCCCCTTCTCTTTCCACCCCACCCTCAAGCCCATTACCAGCCTCACTTGCCTCGGCCGCAGGGAGAGGAGAGAGCTTTGGGGAAACGGTCTGGGTCTCAAAAACGATGGGGTGACCGGAGAGGAGAGATGGCAGGTAAGATTGGCTAGAACGGCTCTCTAGCTTTGAAAACAGAGTCAGAAAATTATTAAAAAGCTGTAGGGAGCGGAATAGGAACAGAAATGGCCCCTGAAACTAACAAAAAGATGTTCAACCTCCATCACAATGAAAGACCAATCACAACAAGACAATGTTTACACATCAGACTGCCAAAGACTTTCATGTCTGATCAGGCACAGCGCTGGCCAGAGTGAGGGGGAGGGGAGGTGTGCCCCCAGATCTGCAGGCAGAAGTGCAGAGTGGTCCAGCCTTTGGGGCAAAATCTATCAAAATGAGAACAGGCAAGCCTTTTGACCCAGAGGCTGCACTCCTGTGAGCTGGCCTCTTAGGTATGCGGCAATAATGTAGCAAACCAAACCAAGCCAAACACACAGGTGTGAGGATGCTCAAGGTGGCCTTGCTTCCAAAGGCAGAGAGAAACACACAACCAGAAACAACCCAGACGTCCGTCGAGAATGCAACCAGATCCGTTCAGCGATGCCGTAGCTGCAGGACGAACGAGCAGCCTGAGTCTGTCCGAAACGGAATGGTCTCCGAGACGCACGAAGCACGGAAAGGAAGTGGAAGCTGGAGAGGGCGAGATGCTCATGGAAACAGCAACGCACGGAGGGAGGAAGCTGAGCAGTGCCCCGGCGGAGCGTCAGCGACCGGAGTGATGCCGGATGGTTATGGCTCTCGATAAGCTGCCGTGTACGGACACGGGCTACCACACCCTTCGTTTGATGTTTACGATCATGCAAAATGACCCAGTAAAAATAATTTCAGTTTGTGGACCAGGAAAAAAAAAAAAAAAAGAAGAGCGTAAATGGTATGATACCATGTGGGTAAATGAAACAGTATACACATTTGTACATATTTGCATACGCACGATCACACTTACGGAAAATGTATATATTTGCATACGATACAAGTACCTAAAATGTATATATTTGCATATATATCATGTAGGCACAGAAAACGTTTTCCAGACGGAGCTACTCGATGGATACCTGTTACCTCCCTTTTGGGAGAAGTGCTGGGTGGGGAGGGAGGGAAACTTCTATTTTTATGTCTTTCTGTGCCATCAGAATTTCTTTTATTGTATGCATATATTGCCTTTATTTTAAAAATAAAATGTAAAAATGCACTTTGAGCATATAATTTAAGTATACATTATAAAACAGACACCAGGGACTCATTGGATGCGGGTCTGTTTGCTGATGTCAGTGATGCGTGGTGAAATTTAAACTTTAATAAAAGTAGATTTCTGCAGAGAGCTCTATTTCTATTTGTTTCAGCCAGGAACCCCTGGGGCCCCAGGGAAGGTCAACTGGCTGCAGGCTGGCCCCTCCCCCAAGGCCAGAAGAGGGCCACTGGTCCTGGGCCTCCCTTCGGTCCCCCTGTAATTGAGGCCAGACGCTCCGTGGCCTGGCAGAGCCGGGTGCAGTCTCCTCTCCATCCCCTAGCCTCCCTCTCCTCCCCGCCTGGGAGACCTATTTCTGGGTGGCTGGCAACATTATTTAAAGTAACAGTTCCGCCCACTGCCTTTCCTACCAGGGAAGCCCGCTCACTCCACCCCAATGGCAGCTTCGGTCTCCCTGCCTCCCAGGCGGGTGGACGGGGCAGCTGGCCAGCATCTCAGCTTGCAAATCTAGTGTGTTGTACGCAGCCTTGGTCATGACAGTAGCCACACTCGTTATCTGTGAAGTGCTCCCTTCTGGCTCCTCTGGACACACGCCACCCGCAGAGCTGTCTGCCCCACCCACCTGTAGCCGCTGACCTGGCAGGGAAGTGGAGGAGCCTGGCCCTGGCTGGGTCCCCTCCAGGGGCACGGGGATGGGAGAACTGCCCGATACCTGATCTACCCAAGGGAGAGCATGGCATTAGAGATAGCACTGGAGCCTCTGACTCAGAAAAATTTAGGCTTGACTTTCCCCTCTACTCTTTCTTTCTCTCTCTCTTTTTAAAAGATTTTATTTATTTATTTCAGAGATCAAGAGAGAGAGAGAGAGGGAGAGAGAGCGAGCGCATGAGCAGTGGGGGAGGGACAGAGGAAGAAACAGATTCCCCACCAAGCAGGGAGGGGAGCCTGGACCCTGGGATCATGACCTGAGCAGAAGGCAGACGCTTGACTGACTAAGACAGGTGCTCCTCCCTTTTACTCTTTCTTAGGAATGTGGGCTGGGCCCATTATAGAACCTCACAAGCCTCAGTTTTGCTGTCTGTAAAATGAGGACAATGATGCCATCTTTGATGGGCTCACCAGAAGAGGCCCCAGACATAATCGCCAGGCATACGGCACGTGTGGCACAAATGCTTGACAGATGAGGGAGCAGGTGTATGAGTCACTGGTGGGGAGTGGGAGGTATGGGGTGAGATGCGCAGGTTCAGAGCAGGGGATCCAGGAGGGGCTCACACCAAGCGTCAGATTCCCTTGCCTCGCAAATTCTCTGGCTTCCCCATGGGCGTGTGAACCCCAACTGACCCCAGTCACCAGTGAAGGACCTGCCATGGCCCCTTTACAGGTAGAAGAGCCTGATCTCAGCCCCTCAGCGGCCAGCAGAGGAGGTGCCCTGCTCTTCTGCTGCCTCAGGGACACTGACGACAGTGAAAATGACAGATCCGCTTCCAAAGGCAACTCCTCTCAGCTTCCTGACCCCAGTGGACTTCCTGCTGCCAGCCTGACCTCCCAACCTCCTGGTCACCTTGGTTTGTGTCCTCTGCGTGCAGACCCAGAGCTCTGGGGACACAGGGGACGGCGGGGAAGGGGCACCTCTTCCTGTCTGACCTGAAACTTTATTCTCCCTCCGACGACAAAGAGTTACAAGTCACGGCTTGAGGGACTGGGGAACACCTGGAAAGACCCACCTCGAGACTCTCTCAAAGGACCACTTATTGATGGATTCTAGGAAACATATTCACAGGACGCAAAGACTCAGAGAAAAGGCACAGAGGAAACTTCTCTCCCATTCCCGTGCCCCAGCTGCCCGGTCACTCCCGGGTCCATGCGCGCGCACACACAGCTACAGCGACTCGCTTCCTGAGTAGCTTTTCAGAACCTCTCTATGCAAACACAAGCAAATGCAAGTTCACGATCCCTCCCCTTTACAGCAGGAGACTCGGGGCCTCCCTTAGCTGTTCTCCTTGCTTTGCGTGGCAAGGAGATCTTTCCATAACTGCACATGTGTGCACGTAACTGGGCTTCCTCAGGCTTCCTAACAGTGGCAGAGTGGCCAGTGCTGAGCAAGCCTTGCTGTGTCCCCATCAGTGGGTCAAGTGCAGCGGGGGAGAGTGGGGCTGGGGGGAGAGCCTTGGGGCAGGGCTTGGCCAGGGTGGGAGGAAACGACCCGCACAGTTCTCCTGCCCCCTCACAGTGTCCTGACTTGGCCCGCAGGACCCTGCGGCTCAGTGCCCTCCTCCGAGATGGAGAGATGAGCTGCCGGTGCGGGGCTCACGGTGAGGCGGGGAGGAGTCCGGACAGATGACGGACTCTCGGCAACACGAGCCCGGCAGGGAGAAAACGAGGACCTAACAAATGTGGCGTCTTCTCTGGCACCGGAGGAAACACACAGTGCCCTTTTCGGTTCGAGTCCTTGAGTGTCACAGTTGATATTTAAAATGATTCTTACTCGCATTAAATAAGATATTTCAATTCCACGAAGCTGTCAGGAGCTGATGCGGACACCACAAGTAATAGGCACACTCTCCTTGTATTGTCCTCGTTAATAAATCAGACGCCCGGGGAGGCACGCACGGATGCTCACACAGAAGAAGGGGGGGTGGGTGCGCGTGCACACGTGTGTACACACGCATGCAACACCGCAGGCCCACCCAGGCATGTTCGCGTGTTTGCACCCACGTGCACACGCTTACACCCACAGGCATGCACATTCACGCACGCGTGTACGAAGTTGGGCACGCACAAGTATATTCATGCAACACACACACATGGGCACACACACCCAGCACGAGTGCTTGCGCACACACCCACATTTGCACACATGCATACCTGCACACACTGTGCATATGGTCATGCACATCTGTGCACACTCATGCACGGTGCTCAGTGTATATATACGTGTACACGTGCATACTCACAGCCCAGACACACACTCATGGGTACACACGCATGTACACAGGTAACACTCCTGGGTGACCCCATATCTAGCCAGTCCTATCTGAGGTCACCCCAGGCACCCCGATCCACCCTGTTTGGGAGGCCCCAGCACGCTGGGCTGCCGCACTCAGATGCACTCAGGACACCCGGATGTCTGGTCACGCATACACACACATTCTCTCCCACCAAACCACATCATCTAGGGGCAAGGGAGCCCCTGGGGACTGACCCCTTGATGCTAGGGCTTTTCTCTCCAGAAGGATTGTGTGTGGGGAGGAGGGAAGCTGCACAAGGAGGGACTGAGGTTTGGGGCAAAGAGATCCTCCCCACCCCGTGCCCCTTCTCCGGGCTCACTAAGATGTGGGCTCTCTGTGACTCAGCCACAAGGCCTTTTTGCCTCAAGTGAGCTGTGCTCAGACGGAGTGGGGGGGTGGGGGTCGGTGGGGGAAGCAGTTGAGCCTCTCCATCCATTAGGGGGTCCGCGGGGGCTCTGGACCTGCAGGTGTCACCACAGACGGCCAAGACTGACACAGGCTGTGGGGACAGTGGTGGGTGGCTGAGCTCTGGGGACCCAGGCTTCCTTCCCTCTTTCCATGGGCTTTTGGGCGACAGGAGACACAGCAAGTCCCAGTGTGCACAGGTGTCCTCCCAGACCTGGGGACACACACCCCGTCCCCCTTCTTCCTGCAGCAGGCAGACAGCACGTGCTCTAAGCACTGGCCACGGGGCGGCGTCAGGCTGGAAATGGGCCCCACCTCATGGGTTTGCTTTTGCAAAGATTCCTCAGGAAAGAAAGCAAAACTCTGTCCACAGTGATTTAAAGGGGAAAGTACATGTACCAGAAAATAGATAATAGTAATGTACCATTATATCATTAACATAATTAGCACTAAAATAAAAAGCGTCATGTATCTAACATATATCAGCTCCGCTAAAGCTCACGATCCCGGAGGGGGCTTATGCTAACAGGAAGCTCAGTTCATAGAGGAGAAAACGGCCCAGAGGAATTAAGTAACCAGTCCAGGTCACACAGCGAATGAGGACCTCGCACACAGAGGCAGTCTAGTCCACAGACGGGAGGTACTTCAGGGGACGTGAACCCAATAGTTTGGGGTCTCTCCTTTCTCTCCTTTCTGGGGTTTGCCTGGAAGAAGGAAGTGCAGACTACCTACATTCTTTCCCCTTACAGACAGACAGACTGCTGACGGAGGGACGAGAGAGGAGGAGAGAGAGACAGAGAGATGGTGGGGTGGGGAGAGACACCGAGAGACACACATGCAGGGCCACAGAGAGAGAGAGAGAACCAGAGAGCCAGAGAGAGACACAGACGCAGGGAGAGGCAGTGAGTGAGGGACAGGGAGAGACAGACAGACAGACAGACACACAGAGGCATAAGCTGCCCCCGCACAGGAAGTAGACGGATCTTGGGGGCGGCTGGTCCTGGGAGGATGATGTCAGGAAGATCCCCGCCGTGGTGAGGGCTGGCGGGGCAATTCAGGCGCCGTGATTTCTGTTCTTCTATTTTCAGCCGTTTCTAGCCTGTGCTGCAATTCCCCTCCCACACCTTCGGGAAGAGTGTTACGCACCCAAGTGGCTTGTGCTAATGGCGTCGTGGGGAAGGACCGGGGGAGGGGTCACCCTTAGAAGGGAGGTGGCAGCCTGGTGGTGGTGGTGGGGTGCTGAGGGAGGCCCGAGGGTCCTCTGGAGCAGGAGCAGGAGCAGGAGCAGGCATAGGACGGGCGGCACTGAGGCCCAGGCCAGGTGAGCATCACTGTCCCCAGGATCCTCGGAAGGTGTGAGACGGTCATGGGCTCACCCCTGACAGACTGAAGACATTCGGAGAGTGGAGACTTGGGGACAGTGGGTGCCCCCACCACCTGGAGGACTGCAGGGTGGAGGGTGTCACAACAGACAGAAGGAGAGGACCCCGACTCTGACTGCAGAATATGGGGAGAGGGATGCCGGGTCAGGTGCCGGGTCTATGCACTCACACCCCTTCTCCTGCCTCAGCGTCACCCCTGTGGCCACAGGGGGGTGGCTGGAACCTCGGGAGCGCCGGGGTGCCCCCAGGTGCGGGTGAGGGAGAGAGATGTGGGAGCAGCTGGGACTTGTTAACACCGCAGGCATCTGTGGCACCTGTAGCCTGCAGGGACCGGGCTGGGCACAGGTGCTTGGGAAGACACCGGCCTCCAGGAAGTGGAAAACTCACCGCTGGCCCCACTCTCCAGCTCTACCAGACTTCTGGCACTTCTGCCCCTCACCTCTCCGCCAGAGGCCCCTCAGCCCACAGGGTCCCTTTCTGCCGTCTGGCAGGGCTGTCAGCGCCGTCGGGCCCATGAACACATTCTTTGCCTACAGACCTAAAGCCCCCTTGACCTGTCACAGAGCTCATTTGCTTTCTTTTGAGATCCGCAGACGGCTGGCCTTGGAGAATGGAGGACCGGAACGTTCTTAGGCCACAGAGGCCAGCAAATCTGTTGAAGCCGCCTGGGCTCTCTGATTAGCCTAGTGATCTTTTAGCAAAATGTCTGTCTTTTTTAAAGTCACACCATGACCTCAATGACTTCCTTTGGCGCATCTGGAGATCGTGCCCTCCTTTGCAGAAAGACAAGAGCACTTGTGCACAGCACCAGGCTCTCTTACACACACACTCCCCTCCCCGCCGGGTATCAAGGAACTAGAACTTCTTGCACAATCCCCCAAGCACCAAGACAACTCTGTATGTGGCATCATCAAGTCGGTACATCATCAAGAAACATCAGAGAATGCTCTACTCCCTTAACTGATCAAACCCTGTTAAACATCTCTGGGCCATGCAGAAACTTCGGAGCCAGCTTGGGACAAGAGTCCGCCTTCTCCCCAGGTGGCTGGTCTTCTGAATAAAGCTGATATTCCTTTCCAATCAAAATTAGTCTCTCAAATAGTGGCTTTTTGAGCAATGGGCAGCCAAACTGGGGTTTCAGTAACAGGATGTCTGCTCCAGGAAGCCTTCCTGAATGCCCCCTGGGTTGTCCCAGAATTCTCTCCTGCCAGAGCTGGCACACTTGTCACAAGTGAATATAATGTTCTATGTGCCTGTATGTGTCCCCCTGAGGTCATGCCTTGTGCACAGTCCCGTGTCCCCTGTGCGCCACGCCTGAAAAAATGCTCAATGAACATTCTCTGGACGAGTAGAGGAGAGGGCCATGTAGACGGTCGCACACTGCCGCCCAGAGGTGTTCACATCCGAATTCCCAAAGCCTATGAGTGTGTCAGCTTATAGAAGTGATGGTGGAACATGGTTCCCTAAAGAGCTAGGTTGACATCCTAACCCCACTACGTGCAACTGTGCCCTTATTTGGAAACAGCATCTTAGCAGAGGCAATGGGTTCAGATGAGGACACGAGGATGGGCCCTAATCCAAGATGACTGGTGACCTTGTAAGAGACACAGACAGAGACACACAGGGAGAAGGTCACGGGCCACTGCAGGCAGAGACTAGAGTGACAGGGCCACGGGCCCAGGAGCGCCGACCACACCAGAAGCTAGAGGAGGGCCACATGATGGGGACTGGGCACGGGGGCTTGGGAGCCGCAGACAGAGGGGCCCTGTGGACCTCCGGCCTCCAGAATGAGACAGAATCCAGGCCTATTGCTTTAAGCTCCCCCACCCCCGGTTTCTGGCACTTTCTGATGGCAGCTCTAGTGACTCACAGATGGCAACAGGGACTCCTCCGCTGTGAATTAGCTACGAACTCGAGATGGGGGCATGATCCTGGAGGACTCGAGGGGCCTGCGTGGTCCCAAGCGTCCTGCTGCAAGCGCGATGTGAGGACAGCAGAGGCTGGAGGGGTGCGGAGCCGGAGCCGAGGGGTACAGTCACCTCTAGAAGCGGGGGAAGGGGAGGACGGGAGGGGTTTTCTCCCCTCTTGCCTCGGGCAGGAAGGCTGCCCTGTTGTCACCTGGATTTTAGGGTTTCTGACCCCTGGAACTGTAGGAGAATGCGTGGGCTTTATTCTAAGTTACTAAGTGTGTTTATTTGTTATAAATACAAACTTATTTGTATTAATCATACAAATAATACAAATTTATTTGTATTAATCCCAGCTGCGGTGGGAAGCTCATGCAGCCGGATCCCCCACAGGCCGGGGCTGGAGCCGGGACTGGGAACGTCTCTGAGACATTGTGGGAGGGGGCGGAGAGTCGGGGATGATGCCGGACGCTGTCCATTCTCTGCAGACCCTTACGAAGCAGGCAGCCGGAGGGCTGAGCTGGGCTGGTTGTTGCAGAATGGCCCGAGGCAGCTGCTCGGACAAGACACAACCTGTGGGCCTGGATCACCATTCCTGATGGACGGTTCATTTGGGCAGCACAGGACCCTCTGCGCCAGGCGTTCCCTCCCTGTTCCGGCCTCCCTGCTTCCCGGGGAGCCCTGTGCGTGGCCCTGAGCCACGACACTCAGATTGGTCCTGGGGCCTGTGGTCAATGAGAGGGCTGGTGGCATTATCGAGCCAGAGGCTGCCGGCACCATGACAGCCCAGGCTACAGCTGGCCAGGGAGGGTGTCTGTCCGCCCTGCGACCTTCCGGGCCAGTTAACTGCCCTTAATGAACAGGGCGAAGAACTTCATTAAGGGCTGCTATGAGCGTGGTGGTCCCCACAGACTTGGAGCAAGAAGATAGGTAGGAGCGGAGGGAGGCCCAGCGTGGCCACTCCGCAGGCACAGGTGGGACTGTCACTGTGGGGAGAGTCAGCGGGGACGGCCCCCACCCTCTCGAACAGCGATAAGAGGATCCGGTTCCGAGTGAACACGGAGAATGCATCATCTGCTCACCTCCACACCCACTGCAGGGGGAAGGGACCCCCGCCTCATTTTATAGCCAGGGCCCTGGGCCCCCAGCGACGGACCAAGTCACCTTAGGTCACCCAGACAGAGGGTGCGCAGCAAAAGCGACTTTCAATGTCAGGCCCATCTGAACCCAAACCCGTCCGGCCCCACACCTGCCCCTGACCTGGTGTCCCCTGCCGATCAGCGGGCACAGCCCAGAGGGCAATGCCTCCCGGGAGCTGCCAGCCTGGTCCTGATCCAGGAGCCCCACAGAGAGAATCACCGACGAGACGAGCCGAGAGTCACAGGATCTGGGATCATTTTGCAAAGCGCACGGTGGGACAGGACACCGGGTTTTCTTGCCGGCAGCGGAGAGACGCCAAGACCTGTCTGGGGTCAAGGAGTTCAGGCCCGCAGATGGATTTTCAACACATGACGGGGATGGAAGGAATCCTGAGGTCGGAGGGGATCCTGGGGGCCACTGCGGTTATTTATTTATTGATTTATTAGAAAGGAAAGAGAAGAGAAAGGAAGAACAGAGAGCCAAGAAATGGGGCCCGTCTTCTGTCTACAGGGATGTTCAGGAATTTCTCCCAGGACTCTCTGCTGCCTCTGCCTCTGGAGCAGACAAGGAGGCTCCTTTGTCCTGGGCTGCTGGCACCTGGCTGAAATTCCCCAGGGGCCTTTTTCTTTTGACACATTGTAAGAGGCTTGCTCGGAAATCTGGGGCCTCCAGGAGCCAAACTGCGTGTGCTTTGTGACCAAATCAGGGAGGACCTGGCGGACCTCACTAACCGGCCTGCTTTGCGCTCTCTCTCTCTCTCTCTCTCTCAGCCTCTCAGCCTCCCACATGCAGGGGGAGGCGCTGCCTTTACGGCCTCTCTGTGCCCCTGGCAGAGATGCGGCCTCCTAATTAGACCCGCCGGCGGGAGGGAGGGCTGCAAAGGGGCCACCGGGAGCCTTCTCTCTCCACGCTGCAGGGACACATGGAGGCTGGGGAACAGCCCGAGCACAGCCCGAGTTCTGAATTTGCCTACGTGCGATTCGTCCCCCCGAAAAACCCCAGGTAAACGCACGAAACGCACACAGCGGACTCTGGCCGCAGACCCAGACTCCCCACGCACCCCCCAAGCATCCTCAGCCCCCACCCCGCCCCGCCCCGGGGTCTGCTCCTACAATTTTCCTTTCCAGCCTAGATACCGCTCCCTCCCCCAGCTCACAGAAACTGGGGAGCTGCAGCCTTCAGCCTCCTACTTCCTGAAGCTGACCAACCCCACGGCAGGCCCCTTTCCGAGGCGGAGGGCCAGAGTAACTGTAGGATTTCTGCACTTCTCACCCACCGAACACACGGGAGCCTATGTGATTGGCTTTAGTGGGCTGCTCTCTTTTTTTTATGGGTCCCCAATGAAGGTTTTGAGTGGTGTTCCTGCACCCCACCCATCTCCCCCATTAGCCCTATGGTTTTTATTGCATGTTTTTGCATAGTGTGATGGTTTTTGCCTTCCAGCAGAAATGACTGCAAAGCGCTTAGGTCGGTGTCCGACGCTTGGGAAGCACTTGAGAAATGTGTCCTCGTGTGTGCTGTTTTATTAATCATTCGGCCCGGACCGGGGGTGGGGGTGGGTGCACGACAGGCCAGGCACTGAGTTAGGCTCTGAGATTGGCAGCAACAAGACAGAACAGTGAGACCATGCGTCCAGGGTGCCATGCCGCCTTGTGCTGAGACAGCGATGTGACTGCCACCACTGTCCCCTGCTTAGAAACACACTGCTCCCCAGCTCCACTTCCGGGCCATTCCGCTCCTATCGGTTCCTGTTGCTATCCGCAAGACACCGTGCTGCCTCGGAACCGAACCTAGGCCCCTGGGCATCTCCGCGTCCCAGAGCACAGGAGGGAGCGGGGATTCGTTCAGCTCTGAGCGGGAAGGACTTTCTTACTGCCCTTTTTATCACCACACCACACAGGATAATGGCGAATTCACACCAAGGAGGTGGGGCACATGGGTGTCTCGGAGGGGGAGCCCTGGGTGGGCTCGGAGGGCGGGTGATTGCATGAACTCTGCCAGGCTCTGCCCAGCCACGTCCTGCTCCCTGGCCTTCACCAGGCCAGATGTTTGTGGCATTAATGAATGTTGATGAGGCAGGAGGATACAGCCCAGGCACCCTGGGGAGGTCCCCAGCTGGCCCAAGCAGGTCAGGGGGAGGCACGCTGGGAAGAGACGACCCCAGCCACCTTGAGTGCCTGCTGTTGGCAGCTCCGGCAGGGCGGGGGATGAGATGCCCATTCCATTCCTCAGTCCTCCAGGAGACCTGGTTCAAGGTCAGGATTGACGATTTTCCTCTCTACTACCTGGCGCCAGGCTTCAGATATCAGTGCATTTCTCCTCCCTAAGTCCTGAGGCTCAGGCACCCAGGCAGCGCGCTCCTGACTCCGCGGTCTCTCCCCTCATGAGAGTCCTGGCGGCCCTTCCAACGAGGTCAGAAACATGCCCCAACGACCAGCAGCACCGGGGGCTGTGCAGGGTGTTGTGGGGGCAAATGCTCGCGGGGCGGTGGGCACTGGTGGAGAAGGAGGGTTTCTGATCGTCAAGTGTGTTTTACTTGTTGTGTGACCTTGGGCAAGTTGCCTGATCTCTCTCTGCCTCCATGTCCTCATCTATAAGATAGAGGTAATAATAACAATTAATAATAACCTAAACCAGGTATCAGTCCCTTGTATTATGAAAATGCATTTATTCCTCACTGGCTACTCTGTGAGGTAAGAATTAATTTTATCCGAATTTGGCAGATGAAAAAGTTGAGGACGTCAAGGCACAGAGAGGTTAAGTAACTTGCCAGAGATCACACAGCCAGTAAGTAGCAGAGCCCCAGGGGGCTGCCTCTAGATTCTGGGCTCTTAACCACCAGGCTCTAGTCCCTCCCTGAAGGCTGGTCACGAGGGTATCAGGACAGGGCACCTATGATGGGCTTAAGATGGGGCCAGTGTGAGGAGTGACGTAAGCACCTGCTAAGAGTGAGCTGCCCCTGGGTTATTAAAGTTATTACTTTTCACTTAGTCATCCAACCTGCAAGGAGGGAGCACTGCCCTCAGCCCTGAGAGCCCCCGTAACCAAGGACCCAAAGCCCACTCATCCAGGACAAGTCCTTGCCCGGAGAGCAGAGCCAAGGCTGGGGCAACCAGAGCAGCCTCCCCTCCCCACCCTGCTCTGAACACCTGCTCAGACCCCAGGCAGCGGGCTCTGAACACAATCCCACCGGCCCTGACTTTTCTGGCCTCTGTCCAGCGTGCCTCACTGCCACCTCTGCCCATTCTCTTTGGGTTTTCTAAAGTCACCCTCAAAAGGGACTTCAGGGGAACGTACTGGGGGGAACCGGGCCAGAACGGCGTTAATGAGTCCCTGAGGACCCGCCTGGGAGCTGCCATCTGGAAAAGGTAATCCGTGTGCATGGTCAGGCACCGACCAGATCAGACACTGGGAGCCCGAAGAGCATGGCTCTAATATTTCTCAACAGTTCACTCAAATGTGGGGTCTATTCCTCCTGTGACTTGCTTTCACCAATAGAATCTGGTGGAACTTTCTGAAGCCCAGGCCTGAAGAGCTGTGCAGCTTCTGCATTCACCTCTCAGAGCGCCAGGCCCTGAAACCACTAGGCCATGAAGGATGGTACGCCATGGGAAGACAGACCAGCAGCACAGCTGTCCAGTCCGGCCCAGCCCGGCCCAGCCCAGCCCAGCAGATGGCCAGCAGAATGTACCTTCATGTGTGCCCAGCACAGACCAGCAGAGAAGTGAGAAATCACGGTTGTTCAGTCATGAAGTTCTGGAATGTTCTCCTGGACAGCAGTAAGTATCTGACCAGAGGTTGTGGCCAAGGTCAGGCCGAGCACGCTCCTGTGGGCGGGGTCCCCCATCTCCGTATACTCCCAAGGGGTCAAAGGTAAAGGAGAAGGTACAATGGTTGGAGTTTCTGGACATGCTGTGGGTTGACCCCTAGAGTCTGTGCCCGGGGGATTGTCTTACTTGTTTACTATTCCCCATTCTGCAGGAAGAATGGCCTCTCCCCTCCCTAAGTCCTCTGTGAGCCCCACCTGCTCCCTGCTGACACTGAGCCCCCAGAGGTTGCCACATGGAGCTGTGACCCCTGCTCCCAACCCCACCCCTCCTCCCACTCCCAGGAGGCTCTGCATATGCAGACTAGGGCGGCTGGCTGGGAGCAGGTCACTTCCTTGGCCAGGGTGGGAAATTCAAAGTCACAAACACCTCGGCACCCCACTGGTCAGAGAGCAGGAAAGTCCTCCTCTTGGGAGGACAAAGACACAGGGCAGAGACCATGAACCTTCCCACATAGTGACACCCCAGGCAAGGGCCAGAAAGTGGCTCTGAGGGGTATGGATAGGGAGAGAGGAGTCAGGCAGCGGTAGCCCCCAGGAAGAAGGGGTCATTACCAACTCCCCAGGCATCTGTCTAGACCACTTGCCTGCCTGAGCACATAACTGAGTCAAGATCTAATTAGTTTCTGTGTCGTGGCTGAAAGCCAGAAGTGGGGGAGGCCCACAGGAAGATCTGGGGCGGGGGAGTTCTCAGGGCACGCTGGGGTCTCCAGTCCAGCTGTATGGGGAGAAAGAATGAACATCTCATTTCCATATATTGGACTATCCCAGATAAAAACCATATGTGCCTCTGATGGAGACCACCACTCCCCGCCTCCCCAAGGACCTCGGGCCACGCCTGCCCGCCCCGTGCCCCTCTCTGTGCACTGGTTCCCAGGAATGAGGGCCAGATTTAAATCTGTCAATTTCAGGTGATGAATGATCAAGCCCTTCCTCATTTGCATGTTAAGTTTCCTTGCGGTAGAAATAAATAGCCTCTGTTCATCAGAGCTTTCTTTGGGAGCCTTTCATTAAAGTGGAGACAAGCGCTTCGCCCGCACGTTCTATTCTGCACTCTGGGGGATCTGGGGACCTCCGCTCCCCATCCCAGGGCTGTTGGGATTGACTCTGGAGAGTCTGCCGGTCCCTGCAAAACGGGAGGAGGGGAATGGGCAGAAGAGAGAGCGAGGCTTGTGTGTGCCCACCTGTGTGTTCTAGAATGTTCCAGCAGTGAAGCTGGCAGCTAGCTAGTGCACATCCCTTGCCCCATCCCTAATTTGTTGTGTAACCCAGGGCATGTCATTTTATCCCTTGGTTGTTAGTTTCTGCATCTGTGAAACAGGAACCTAGTAAGTGCTTCGTGGATTACTGGGTCCACCTGTAGGCATGAACCCCGTGAGTTCACAGCTTGTGCGCCCGTGTGACGGGTCCTGCAGGGAGCCCACACACGGGCCCTGGATGGACACCCGGAGCTGTGTCTACTGCAGATGTCATCAGAGGAAACACAGCATACTCCCTGCCTGCTCAGGCTTCAGGGGGCCCACGGGGCACGGGGAGGACCTCCCTCCCCCACCTGCGAGGGCTCTCAGGCCACGGCACCTTGGAGTGATGCTCGCAACCCACCTGAACCCATGGGGACACTAGGAGAATGCAGCAGACATCCAAGGCGACAGAGAGGTGAGGCCAGCACCTCCTGCCTCCTGAGGGGTTCAGCCTGCCGGCAGAGGACATGTCACTGAATCAGCTGGGACCTCCAGTGGAGTCTCTGCCTTCGATCAGCCCAGAGCACCGCACGACCCGGGCACCCGGTCAGACCCGAGCAGCACTGCATGGGAGTGCAGGGGGTCTGGGCTGGAGTGGCCGTTCTGACCCTCACACCCAGTCTCTGGTCTCGGAGGAAAGCCACTGTCCTCTCTGGGTGTCCTCTCAGGGTGTCCCAGCTGTAGGACCGAGGCTCAGCCCAGACGCAGGCCGGGACCGTGGGAGTCTACCCAGGCCCCGAGCGTGTGCCCCCAGACCCCGCACCCTCAGCTCGGGGTCCAGCGAGGTGACACCCACCATTCATCTCCCGCCTCCGCGGGAGTGGGGGGGCCCCACTTCCTCCCCCAGTCAGGACCCAGCAATGAGAATGTGAGAGCCGGGTTGCTATGGAAACCGAGACAGCCAATGCTTCAGAGACTTTTGCTTCTTGTTTCCCTTTTTCCCCTTACATTTTGAACTTATTCATCTTAATTGACATAATTATTGCAACGTCAGCCAGAGGCACAGGGAGCCAGCTGTGCCCCTTGCCGCCCACCACCTGCCCTGACTCTCCGGGGCTCTCCCTGTCGCCTTTCTCCCGGCTTCTGTCACTCACCAGCAAACCCCGAGGCCACAGCTGGCCCTCTGAGGTCCAGGAAGAACCTGTCCTAAAGCAGGGGGAGGCCTGCGCCCCCATGCTCCTGGGCACCTGTGGGAATGGGGTCGGGGATGCTCCCCGGAACTGAGAGGCCGTGTCCTCTCCCAGCAGGACTGCCGGAGCCGAGGAGCAAACCCTTCTGCCCGTTGGGTGAATGGACTTGGGCCAGGCCCTGGGTCTCTCCCGGCCTCGGTCTTCTCAGCTGTCCCCCAGATTTGTCCTATGCGCCATCCCTCCCTGAAACAAATAAAGCTTCCAAGATACTCAGCTCGTTGCTACTTGGATTATCGGGAAAAAATCAAAGAAGCGTGGCCAGGAGAGTCCCCCATGAGCGTGGCCAGCCAGTCCTGCCCTCGGGTCCTCTGAAGCCGGGCCAGCTGGGCTCACACCAAGCCAGCCACTGACTCGAGCGTGGCAGGAAGCCTGGGTGCACGGGGGCAGCCCTGGCTCCAGCTGGGAGGGTCTGGTGGGCACGGGGGCCTCGCTCTCAACCACTGGTTCTCAATGGGGTGGATGTGGCCCCCCAGGGCACACCGGGCAGTTCTGCAGACATTTTGGGTTGTCCCATTTGAGGGGGGAGGGGGTTGCTGGCACGTGGCAGGTAGAGGCTGGGGATGCTGGGAAACACGGTGTAGGGTACAGGGCAGCACCCCCCCCCAACAAGAAATGCTCCAACCCCAAATGCTAACAGTGCCCAGGTTGAGAAACCCTGCTCCTGTGGTCCTCCTTGTGGGCAGCATGAGTGTTGTCTGGGGGGGGGGGTCCCTTTAACTCTGCTACGACCCCCCCCACCCCGCCGTCATTGGAAGCCTGCCCTGTGTGTGCACACGCGGGGTCTGCCAGGCTCCTTGCAGTGCTCCTTCCCGCCCAGGCCGCTCAGGAGCGGGGGGAGGGCCTCTGGGTCAGGGGAAGGACAGCACGCTTGGCTGGGGGCCGCTCCCTCCTCCCAGCCCACCTCCCCCATCCCTCCCCAAGGATTACGACATCTCTAAACTCGTTAACTTTTAATTACTACCTTCCCTCTGCCTGAGTACACTGGCTCTGTGCCACGTACACCTCTATTAAAATTCGATTTATGCCCATCATAACTAATTCCTACACTCCGGCTTTCTCACCGGCAGCCTTCAATTTTCAGACAAGATGTCCAAGCTCACGGCCAAATCAGAGTCCCCCTCCGAAGAGGCTGGCAAGGGCTGCGTGGGTCCGGCTTTGTTGTGGAAGAGGAACCTGGACCTCCTAGGAGTGGCAGAGTGAGACCCTGACCAGGCCGAAGGAGTGGGGACAGCCTGCCCTGTGGGGTGGACATGGGTGGGTGTCTCTGGGCTGGCTTCCGGGCCACCGTTTCCCATCACACAGCCCCTGATGACCAGACACGCTTCTGCGTGCTTCACCTCACGTGACATTCACGACCCTCTGGGAGGTGGCGACTGGTGTCATTATTCCCATTTGACAGACGGGGCGACTGAGGCAGGGGTCACCTTGAGGGTCCAGACTGGGATTCATACTGGGGAGGGGGGATGCTGGTGCCTTGTCAAGAGAGAGTGGGCATCACAGGTGTGTACAGACGGGCCAGGTTGGGGACAGGCAAAAGCAAAGGGTACCGAACAGCAGAGACCACTGGGAGAGGGCTCCTTCCGCCCTTGAGCCAAGGGTGTCGGTGAGAGAGGAGACGGGACAGAAGTGCAGGACCAGGACACCGAGGGTCCTGGGGCTCCCTTGACTCAAATCCTCCAGAGACCACCCACCACTTACCGGACGCAGCCCAGAAGGTTTTCAGGCTCACCCCTGCCCCCACACTGTCCCTTTCACGGGCCCCTCATCCAGCTCTCTTCTCTTCCCCTGAGGTCACCTCTGTCCCTCAATCTAGCTGACAGTTGTTAGTGTCCCACAGTTGCTGACGCAGCTGGCCACTTGGTCCTTCTCAACGCCCCCCTCTGTGACACCCCAGTCTCCGTCGTGGCCAGCTGGCTCTGTGCTGCTGGGCAGGTTTTCACCTCTTGTTCACCTGCCTCCCGGGCTCTGAAGCCCTTTCCCCCGTGCTGTATCCACTCTCTCATCCCGCTCGTTCCTGAGGTGTCAGCCGTCAGGGTGACGATAGTGACACTGAAATCGAGACCTTCAGCCTGGGCTGTTGTCCTCCATTCCTTCCTGCCTGCCGGGCCCTGCCGCCGGAAGTCTCACCGGGCACCCTAAGGGAGCCTGAAGACTTCCCAGTGTCCCTTCCAGCATCTTCTCCACCCCCTGCCTCCCTCCCTCCCTCGCCCACACATCTAGCCCTATCAATCCTGCCTCCCAGACAGGTCTCTATGTCAGACCCCTCCATCCCTCCATCCCCGCTGTCTCTATGGGGGCCTGGCCAGCCCTCTCCCGCCATGACGGCCCAGCCCGGCTCCCACCTGCTCCCCACGAGCCCACTCCCCACCCAGCTGCCTGGTTACGTGGTTTGAAAATGGACACCCGATCGTGTCCGTTCCCTGTGACAAACGCGTCAGGGGCCCCACATCGCTGCTGGCTTGAGATAAGAGCTCCCTAAGACAGCCAGCAGGCCCCGTCCTAACTGACGCCATCTGTTCCTCCGGGGTCCTGCCCTCTGTCCACGCTGGCCGTCTTCCAGCTCCCCGGGCCTCAGGGTCCGGGTGCTCGGCTCCATCTGCAAGCCCCCTTCTGCCCCTTCTAACTCTCTTTAGGTCTCAGTGTCCCCGGTGACACGTCCGACTTGTGCTTTCCCTCGACAGCATGTGTCGAAACTGGGGTCCCTTAATACGTGCAGAATGACAGCATTCTGCTTCCGTTCGGACTGCGAGCTCCACGGGAGGGGGGGAAGGTTCTCCCGGCTTACTCAGCACCCGGTGTCTGCACACAGGCCCCCCCCTTCCCCCTCCCCACCCCTGGGGCCATTCACAATGCGTCCACACCAATGCCTCTTCTCCTCCCAGTTCAAGTTCAACATCTCTCATGGGTGGCCCCAAACTTCTCCGGGACCCTCTCTTGGTCTTTGCACCCACTGTCCCTCCCTAGTCCAGGCCCTTATGGGCCACAAGGGCACCGTAGACTCCTCGGCTAGAACAAACGTTTGCACAGGGCAGGGAAGGGCGGGGCCGGCAGTGACCTTCCTTATTATCCCTGGCCCAGCTCCGTGTCCGGTGAGCAGGAGGTCCCAGATCTGCCCTTCGTGACCCGGCAAAGGTGGGCCTCTCCTGACGCCCGTCCACCAGGCCAGTAGGGAGAAGATCTTCTACGACTTTAGGGAACTAAGCCACGAAGCCGCGTGTGCCTCACTACCAAGATGCCTCTCCTGCAGGAGTTGCTGAAGTTTAGGGATGGAGAACGGAGCCTAAAGGAAAGGGGCCGGCGAGGGGCCCGGCACGAGGTGGGTGATCATTCTGACGGCTCGTTTTCAAGAGTTAACGTACGCTAAATCCTTCAAACACGGCTGGGCCCCGTAAGTCCCCAAGACGGGTTCTCCAGTGCTGGTTTAGAAGACTGGCTGGGGCCAACCCCAGAAAGCAGGGGCCTGCCAGTGCCACGGCTCTGTGGGGTGGAGCGGGGGGGCACGAACGCGGCCAGACAGCTCGGAGTAGGGTGGGGGCAGGGGGAGGGATGCAGGCTTGGTGTCCAAAAGATCCTGGGTAAAGCCTGACTCCCAGGTCTGGCTGTGCGACCCTGGCATGTTGCTACATCTCTCCAAGCTGTGACTCCTCGCTATGCGGCTCTAACCTCCCAGAACCGCTGCTGGTAAGAGCTTGGCTCAGTGCCAGGCACCCACGTGGCAGGCGCTCCAGTGGCCTCTGGGAAGCCCACTGGCCTCTGCGTTCCCCGCCTCTGCTGCCGGCTCTCACTTCTAAGGGCAGGCCAGAGGATAAGCTAGAGACAAAGGAGCCGGCTCAGAGAGCTTCTCTTCATCTCCTCTGAAGAATTTCAAAGGCTGCAGCCTCTCCACATGTGTCCTCTGCTTTGTGCCCCTAGCAAGGGCTGTGGCATACCTGCGGCTCTGCCTTGGCCACGGGGCTCTACTCTCTGGGGCTGAGCCCACATGCAGTGCCCCAACACCACGGCTCCCCCACTAGGCACACCAGCCCGGCAGTGGGGCTGGGGACCCAGCTTGAGGCCGGCCACACGCCCTGCCTGGCTCATTCCAGCTTCCTTCCCCTCCACACACCTGCTCTTCTCCAGGCCAGTCAGGGGCCAGCTGGGGCCTTAGGGCCAGGACTCCGCCTCTGCTGGCCTCATTCCCTCCAGCATGCACATCAGGGGGGTGGAGGGGGCCCCTGGCTTCCTGCCTCCCAGGGCAGAAGAATGACATACAGTGGCAGGAGCACGGAGGAGGAGCCCGATCGGGACCCCGTGTGTGTCTCTTTAGGTGGGACAGTAACACGTTTCGGCCAGACAGACTTCCTGGATCTGCCCCTTGCTCCCTTCACGACCACAGGCAAGTTCCAGAACCCCTCTGAGCTGCAGGCTCCAGCACTCACCTAATGCTGCTGTGAGACAGAGTAGGTTTTGTTAACCATGCGTGGGAGTGTGTGTGTGTGTGCGTGTGTGTGTGTGCATGTGTGTGTGTGTGTGAGATCCACCCAGCTGGTTCGTTCTACTGATCCGATGTTAACGGTGAGGAAAATTAGGGGAGAAAGCATGAGCAGGGCAGGGCCGCAGAACCCGGTGGATGGCTTTGCCAGGATGCGGTCACAAGGACAGGCGGTTCGGGTCCGCCCCGCCTCTCACCTCCCCCATTGCTCCAGCCTGACCTGCCATTCCTTGAGCGGGTGGGTCGTCCCCAGCTGTGCAGCCCTGGATGGTTCCGTGGAAGCACATGGGGGCAGAATGGAAGCAGCCTGGGGAGAAGGGAGGGGAGGGCAGAGGAGGGGGGCTGAGGGGAAGGAGTAGGGGGACAGGATCTGATGGCAGAAGCTCCGGGGAACACAGCGGCCCTGACCTCTTGTGTGTCACCATCCCACCCGGTTAGGGAGTTAGACCAACACGCCAACACGTTTTGCACACAGACTGACAATGGTTACATGCACGTCCAAGAGTATGAAGGACTGTCACCTCCTCATTTACCTACCCCGACGTGCGCACACGCACAGAGACCAACAAACACACGAGACCTTATACCTTCTACTGAGGATTGCGTTACAACTTCCTCCCACCCACCCCGAAGACACACACGGAGAGTCACTGCGGGAAGCTGTGCACCTGTTCCGCTGACAGAGGAAGTCAGCGGGGATGGCGCCCAGACCTCTGGGAGGGTCTTCCCCTGCAGGTCCCGCCCATATGGGCAAAGGGGTGTCATTTCCTTAGAGTCTGATACTGCTTTGTATACCCAAGTGGTACCGCCAACGGTAAGAGACACTTGACTTCTCAAATTGGGAGTTCAAGGCTGGATTCAGAACAGGTCAGACAGACCACCAACAGGGGGCTCTCACAGCACTTGACCAAAAAAAAAAAAGAGATTTCCAAGAAGGGTCCCAGACCAGAACCATGACGGTGCCCTTGGGATAGTGTTCAGAGCCTCCAGGACCACCTCAGGGATGCATTCGCTTGCACGTGAGATCAGGTAGGTTTGTGAGCAGACCTGTCCTGTGATTCTGTCGAGACAAACACCTCACATCATCCTAGAAGGTGCCAGCCATCCGGTCCATGACACCAGCAACGGGGCTGGTCCTATAGCCTCATTTGATTCTAACTATAACCTTCCAAAGTAGGCATGTGCCCGATTCCAAGATGAGAAAACAAGTGCACAGGGGCTAATTCTGGCCATGGTCACAGAGCTGGGCGGTGGTAGGGGCATGAATATATTCAGGAGGCCCTAGATCCAAAGCCCATGCTCTCTGCACTCGGTCCCCCAGGGATGGATGCGGCCCCACTAACTCGTCCCAGACACTCGCGCTCAGAAGGATGCCCGGGGTTCCCTTCGGGTAAATGTCACACGCACGTGTGCATACACACAAGACACACGTGCACGCCACGCCCCTTCGGTTCCAGATCGCACCGAAAATAATGGCTGGTGGAGACTGGATGTGAATGCGAACTTCTTCCTTTGGAGACGGTAGGAACCAGTGAGATTTACGGCGGCACTTGGAATCTTATTTTCTCTTGACTTGCTAAGTAAATTCAGCCATCGTTCTGCCTGAGAACCAGATATGTTCACCCAACTCAAAGCCCGAGGTTTGCAAGAGACAGGAAGTAGCAAGCAGTGCCCAGAGAACCACGGGATGAGAAGCCAGCCACCCTCCTCTGGGATGCAATTTTTGGTCTGCATGTATTTCAAAGGCGAATCTGGAACATTTTACTGAGCCAAAAAGCAAGAGAATGCTAGAAATCCTGCGGGGACATGGCCAAAAGACCCAGGATGTAGCTCGAAGAAGCTCCGCTGGCCAATTACGGATTACGACTGAGCATCGACATGAAGAATGACAGGGATAGATGAAGACGCATTGAACAGGGAAAATTATCCATCAGTTCATATTGGTGCTGTCTTATTTGGAAGGAGATGAGAAAGGGAAAGGATCTTTTATAAAAGGATGACATACAATATAAGAAAAAAAATATGAGTAGAAAATCTGCTTTTCACCACCACAGTGTTAATGACGGATTCAGGGTAGACTCATCGATGGGTGTTCAACCACGGGGCAAGGGATTCCTGGGAAGGAGAGTATCCACGGTTTCCAGTCACCCCCCAAAGGTGAGAGGCTATTTCCATACCTTGACAATGGAGAAATCTGGTACACCTCACCTGGAACAACTGAGGAAACCCAACATCACCAATAATGGGGCAAGTGGATGCTGAGGGCCTTCGCATATGAAGCCCGGAGACAGGCACACACCTGGGTAATATTCTTGCCCAAAAGGATTAACATGAGTTTAATCCGGAGGCTAGAACTGGACAAGTCTATACTGGGGGACATTCTGCAAAACTGGCTGGGCTCTCAGAGATGGTAATGCCATGAAAGACGGGAGGAACAATGAGGGATGATTCTAGATTGACAGAGTCTAAGAGTCCTGACAACCAGATTTAGTGTGTGGTCCGTCCTTGATTAGATCTGGTACCAAACAATAGTAAAAATGGCCACAAGGACATCACCGGGACAGAGAAATGTGAGTTTGGGCCACATGTGAGATCGTGGCACCCTATCCATGTGACATTTCCCCAGTGGGAACGTTGTCCTGTGGTTCTATAGGAGAACGTCTTATTCTTGGGAAATTCTCCTTAGGGGTGAAGGGACGTGATGTCTCCAAATTCTTAAACAACTTTACAAAAATAAGTGGGACGATCCAAGCTGGACCAAGCAGACTCCTTCCCCGGGACTTACGACGTGGAACTTCCAGGGATGCTCCATCTGCCCTAAAATCATGGGGGTATGAGCCCGTGACCATGAACTTCTCAGTGTCACACACCACATGAGAATGAAGTCTGCACCCAGAGGTGCCGCTGCTGAGCGGCCTGGAGGAGAGCGCCCGCCGGGCAGGATCAAGTTCTCCGTTCCGAGCCCCGAGGACCCCGGAAATGCCAAGGTTCCCGAAGCCCTGACCTCAGGTCTGTGGCTAACTCGCAGCGTCGCGTATAAATGAAGAGAAGGCAGGAGGTGTAATGGGGTGTATTGTGGATGATCACAAAGGGCAGAGAGAGGCAGACCTGAGTGTACGTGTGTTGTGAGACTGAGGCAGAGAGATATTGATTGAGAACTCATGTGTGAACTATCAGGAAAGGCTTTCTGAAGAGGCCCTGCAGGAGAGAGAAAGAAGGTTCTAGAAGGTGCAATACTCCAAGTAGAGGGGACAGGACGGTTTGAACAGAGGCAGCACAGAGGGCACGAGCGGGAGCAGGAGGCTGCCACGGGTCCTGGGATGGGAAGGTCCTGTTTCGTGGGCGTGTTACGTCAGGTGGGAGTAACAGTGGGTAAGGTGCGTGTCTCCAAGAGCAACCCTAACGACCTCTGAAGGCCACTCAGGGAAAAGGGCTTCCTCAGTGGAAGCTTATTTGTGTGCCCCTGAAAATGCCACCCAACCAAGGTCGGAAACAAAGTCCAGATGACTCTGAGTTACCCTGAGAGCCAGGCGCTGACCCCCGCGCCGTCGAAAATCCACGCAGGACTTTGGACTCCCTAAACGCAACTACTAACAGCTCACTGTTGACGGGAAACCTGAGCAGGACCAGACCCAGGCAATCCTCACGGATTTCGTACGTTATATGCATTACGTACTGCATTCTTCCAGGAAAGTAGGTTAGAGTAAAGACAATGTTATTAAGAAAACCATAAGGAAGAGAAAACACATTTACCGCGCTGTGCTGTACTGAACCGAAAACATCCACGTGTGAGCGGACCCGCGCAGCTCAACCCATGTTGTTCAAGGGTCAACGGTGCTTGCATTCCCCGCCCCCGCTCTGTTTTCTAGAAACGGCGGAGCACGGTGAGCAGCGGTTGCGTGGGATGCATATTAAGGAATTGGCTTTTCCTCCATGAGACACTGGGACGGAAAGGACCTCCAGCCCTGCAGCCAGGCGACTTATATTTGAACCCAGCTCAACAATCTGAACTTGGGTGAAGTGTTTCCTGTCTCTGAGCCCCAGCCTGCCCATCAAACTGGAGAAATAACTGAACTGACTCCTAGGATTGTTGGCCGGACAAAATGATGAGGAACTGAGCCTCCTCCTCCTCCTGGATCCTGGCCCAGCTCCCGGCCAGCAGAAGCCAGGGGCAGGCTTACACCTGCGGTGTGCCCTCCACGTGCTCGTGGTGCTCCCATGCAGGCATGTCCCCCACCCGAAGGAGGCAGGGGCTCTTCACAGAGACTGCCCTAACTGCCCCAGGAATGCCAGGTGGCAGCCAGGAGAGCTCCGGGGGGGGGGGGCAGCTGAAAACCGCCCCAGGGGCTGCTCATGGGGGCGCCCCCCAGTCTCCCTCCTGAGCTTCCTGGAGACCCGCCGCCCAGAATGGCCGACTCCGGAGGGCCTTGGGCTCTCATGCTACAGAGGGGACAGTGGTTCTCCCATCCCGGGTCCTCCTGCTCCCTCCTCTGACAAAGTGGCCGCACCCCCCAGCCAATCCACTCCAGGGTTGGGGCAGAAGGAAGCTGGGACTGCCAAGGTGGCGCATCCCAAGCATCCCAAACTCTGGCCTCTGCCTGACTGTTCTCAGGAAGCAACAGACCCTGAAGCAATTAAATACCCTCCTCTCATTTGCATTCTGGTCCCCCGGTGGGAGATCTGTATCAACATCCCCAGGGCAAGACAATCTTGTTTCCCCAACAAAACCGATTATGCACATCAGGCCTGGGGATTAATCACCAGCCACAGGGTTGGGAGCCAGTAAAAACAGGCAGAGATGGGATGGGAAGATCGGAGCAGGAGGGCGGCGCTGCCAGGAGGAAAGTGCCGGAGGCCAGGGCCGGCTGGGGGGGGGGGGCAGCGCAGGCTGCCAGCAGAAGCCCCCTTCACTGCGACCCTGTGCCTGTCCCTGCTCTCCTTTCTCCCTAACTTGGCAGTGTCCTGGGGAGGGAAGAGCCAGTCCAGAGCGCTGGGCATGGGCACGAACACGGAGTGGGGACAAGCCCCAGGGCCCAGGGCAGGCCACCTCCGTGTCACACCCGCACTGCCCCCAAATACAAGGTATTCCCTCACTGAACCCACGCTGCCACATGCCCCTCCCCCCTGGCCAAGTGTCAGGACCAAGGCCCCTTCAGTGCCCCCGGGAGATAGCAGAGTTCTCAGCAGTTGGGGATGGGGGGGGGGGGCTCTGGTGGCAGGTGCAACCACAGCCCAGCCCAGCAGCTGCTGGTGGGCTCCCTTACCCCAACCATTGTCTCTGCTCCGTTCCCTGCTGCATGGGCTACCCCGTCTGGGTAGCACCCCTGGCCCACACCCTACACATCCTCTGTTGGGCTCAGCAGAGCAGGGCCTCTTACTCCTGGGGCAGAGCTGTCTGTGTCCCCCGACTTCCGCCACCCCACGCTCTCAGTAGCACTGGCATGGGAACTCTCACCCCCAACCTGCCAGACAGGCCGCCATCCTGGTTTCCCTGGCAGCCAGGAAGGAAGAAAGGAGGGGAGGGGAGAGAAGGGGAGGCTTGCCTGTACTCCAGGGAGAACTTGGTCAGCTCTCGGTTGTTGTGGAGCCACTTGAACTCCAGCGGCCAGCTGCCCTCAGCCATGCACGTGAGCACCAGGCGGTTCCCCTCCAGGTGCACCTGCGTCCGCACGGGCTCTGTCTTGAAATAGGGGGCCACGTCATCTGTGGGAAAGAGACCCAAAGCCACCAGTTATCTCTTGCTCAGCTTCCCCTGGTTGTTCATGTTGTGCCCTAACACCCCGGGGGGCTGACAGAGCAGGTGCAGCCAGGTCACAGGCTCAAGGTCACGTGGCCGGGGAGGACTTGAGCTTGGGACAGTCTGACTTCAGAGCTTGATCTTCAGAGTGAGTCCTCCATGCCTACCAACCAGTTCCCCGCCTCCCTCCTGCTAGACCATGCCTCTCCGGCTGCCACCCCGTCCCTCTTTCCAGTCCATTCTGTCTCCCTCCCTTCTAGATCCCCACCCACTGGATACCTTGTGCCCTTGGATTTCTCCCTCCAGGAGAGAAGGAAGGGACGGACGCCCTTGGGGCGCTTTGGTCAAAGGGAATATAAATGTCACAAGGAAAACAGGGAGGTGGGTTGACACAAGTGACAGGTGACAGAGGTGTGCTGGGTCCTGCCCCTGAGGCTGGGGGAGCCCCTCAAAGGCATCAAGGGTAGAGTCCATCCAATGGGCCCCCTCCACGGCCAGGCTGCTTGATCCTTCTCCTCTTATACCCAGATTTGGCCAGAAGTGGGTGTCTGTGGTCTGTAGGTGGGGTTCCCAGCTGTGTCAAGGCCTCACCCTGGCCCCAAGCAGTCTGCACCAGTGATGTGCGTTGAGGACCAGTCAACTGTCAACTGGCCTGACTGCGTCCCACCCCCACAGCCCTGGTCTCCATCTGACGAGTGGATGACTTGTGACTCCTGGGGAGGGTCTTCCTTGAACCCACCCCATCCCAGCGCCTGTCAACCCTCCTGGAGCTCACCACCACCTTACAAAGTCCTTCAGAAGGCACTCTCTGGGGAGTGTGGGGGCGGGAGGGGGCGTGGGGGCAGTCCCCACCCTCACCCCGTCCCTCGCCCACCTTGGGCTGCAGCAGCAGCAGCAGCAGCGGGCAGAGGCCAGCAGGCACCCATCTGCGGGAGCAGGGAGCTGGCTCTGCTCCCTGGTTGACAAATGGGCACATTCACACTTCAAAGGCACATTCCTATTCCCCAGCAGCGTTCAAGAGCCCTTTGAATCGAGTTTTTAAAAACCCTCTGTTAGTTCCTGTCATCACCCGTTTGTTTTAAAACAATAACACTCCCAGCCCCCAGTGATTCAGGCCCTGGGATGCGGGGCTGACTCAGAGCCGGAACGTCAGTTGGGCGGGCGGGCGGACTGGGAGCTTGCACACACACACACACACACACACACACACACGCACAAATACACACAGGCACACGCGCTCTGCACCCAGAGCCCCTTGCCTCTGTAGAGCGGCTCACCAGGCCATCTGGTCCTGGGGCCGCATGTGCCAGCTCGTTCCCCAGGCTCCCTGGGCACCAGCCTGGAGGGAGGCCAGCGACGGGCACAGGGATGGGCTGATTCCAGGGTTTGCCGAAAATGATGCTGGGAAGAGGAGGGCGGGGATGCCCTTTCCGGAGACAGCCTGCTGGGTACCACCCAGCCCCGAGCATCCCTGCATCCCTCAGCTCACCTCATCCTCACAAGGAGGCCTGGCAGGCTCCTGGGCTCCCCTCCCCCAGGGCCTGCTGTGTGGTGCCCCACCCCCACGCCATCTCATACAGGGATTTGGGAGGGGGGCCCTCCCCAGCCCGGAGCAATGGCAGGAGTTCTGCCAACCGGTTTTCCTGGATGGGCCTGCCGTTTTCCAAAAGCAGGGGATGGCAGGGCGACTAGCACTGTGGGGGCTCTAGAGGTCAAGACACTGATAAGGAAAGGATACTGGGGCTGGGGGACAGCTGTGTGTGTGTGTGTGTGTGCGTGCGAGCATGCTTGTGTGCGCGCACTCATGGGTGTGTTGTGTACATGTCCTCAACTGTCTACGTGTCTCTGCATATGCGTGTAGGTGTGTTTCCATATGTGTGTATCTATGTGTCTGTGTGTTCAAGTGTGTTCTGTTTACATGCAGGGGGATTTCTGTGCCATGAATGCACAGCGGGTGACACAAATCATTAGCCTTGGGCAACTTATAATCTTTTTGCACATCAATTTCCCAGTTGTAAATTGGAGGATACGTTTGTGGGGTAGATTAAATAAATTTAAAAACATAAAGAGGTTAGAGCAGCACCTGGAACATGCCATAGGAGGTGTGGCTACTGTTACTATTGATCGTACATGCAGATGGGCAGACTAGGGAGAGAAGAGCTTGTGCCCTGTGGGCAGGCACCAGCTGTTCCTTTATGCAGTATACAACTTGCGCAACTGTATACAACAACCCTGCCACCTTCTTAGTGGGAAGGAGCTAACTGAGAATGGAAGAGAACTGTGGATAGAAGGATCAATATTACATGGGTATCATTCCCTTAAACATTTGAAAACACACACACACACACACACACACGAAAGACAGATTTTTAAAAATTAGACAACGTGACTCTAAAGTTCATGTTTAAAAACATAACAAAAGAATAACCAGGAAAATCTGAGAAACTATGGTAGGTAGAGAAGATTAGCCCAGATAACTATATTATAAAGCTGCAATAATTAAAACGGTGTGTTCTTATACATGTAGTCTGATGAAATGACAGATTTAGAATCTAGAAACAGACCCCAATACATATGGGATTATTTAATATATGGTGAAAGCAGAATTTCAAGTCAGTGGGAAAAAGATCAATTATTCACCAAACGGCTTTGGAACAGCCAGGGAGCCATTTGGGGAAGGGTGGGGGGAGTCAAATCTCTTCCTCACACTTTTCCTTTAAATAAATGCTAGCTGGATCAATGTTTGAAGCATGAAAAATGAAATTCTAAAAGTAGAAGAAAGACACAGAGGTTTAAAAATATATAATCTCGAGGAGGTGAAGTATTTGCCAAGTACTTTCCAAGTACTACACAAACTCCAAGAAGTCATAAAACAGATTGATACCTTCAGCTCTATAAAAATTCTACATGGAAAAAAAATACCCATAAACAAGGAAGCAACAAATGACAAACTCGGGGAAAATGTTGGCAACTTCTATCATGGACAAAGAGCTCATTTTCCCGATAGAAAAAATATTCCCATAAATCAGCAAGAAAAAGATGAACAAACCAACAGAAAAATGGGCAAAGGATATGAACCGTTCACAGAAAAGAATTACAAATAACTATGAAATACAGACAAAGATGCTGAACCTCATGATAAGAGAAAGGCAAACGGACTCAGTAAGATAGTGTTTTTCCCTATCACTTGGGCCACGATCTGAAAGCAAGATAGCGCCCGGTGCTGGGCAGCCCGCGGGGACCCAGGTGTGCGGTCAAGGCTCTGTGGGACCGCAGCTCTGCAGAGAGCGGTCTTGGTGGGGCCATCAAAACCACCAAGCATTCCCCCTCCCCATCCACCAGCTCTTCCGGAGACTTCTCCTTTGCAGACACACCCATGTGTGGGCAAAGGGACAGCCCCTCAGAGCACTGTTACGCTTTGCATCAGAGAATGCTCAAAAAAATGACCCTTATGTCCGGCAAGCCGGTAGTGGTTAAAGTGATGTTAGCACTTCCAAACTCAAGAATTCTCGGCAGCATCGGGCTCTGGAATGGATTTTTGAGAACTACCGTTACTGAAAACAAGCAAGGTGCGGAACGGACGTGTCATCTGCCACCCCGTGTGTTCTTTTTTCCTGAAGCATAAAAATATATTTGCTTGTCTAGGCAGAGGCTTTTTCTAGGGGGTTACATAAGAGACTGGGCTCAGCGAGGCTTTGGGAAGAAGAACCGGGGTGGGAGGGGCCTCACTTTTCACTCTGTACCTTCTGGTAAGTTCTGTTGTGTCACATGGGGATGGGTCAATTACTTATAATTGGATCCATGCCCGTGTCTGCGTCCACGCTGGTGAGGCTGTAAGGTGAGCCGCCACGGGCCAGTCCTACCGGGGAGAGAGGAAAGGCAGGCCCTGTGCGTGCATGAGACATGGGACGTGGCATGGCCGGAGGTCCTTGACCACCAAGAGTCTGAGACCCTCGAAGGAAGAGCTGCCTTCGGAGGCAGACAAGAGGTCTCAGTCTTGGGCTTCCTTCTTGTCTTCTGTAACATCTCGGTGGCCCCGACTACCTTGCCCTTCCTATTCCCAGTAAATCCCTCCACTGACCTTCCGCTCCAGGCTCCAGGCTCCGCGGCCCCACGGAGGAACTTATCTCAACTCCAACCTCTCCCCTCCCTCCTGTCCCCCATCGCTCCTGGGAGTTGATTTCCGAAGCCAGCCCGGGCTTCGTTCCCAGCCCAGGAAACCCCACATGCCCTGGAGCTAGAGTCTCGCCAGCCCAGGGTGAAGACCTCCACCCGCCACCCCTGGGTCGGAAGCTGCAGAGCGCGCTTCCAGGGGCAAATCCTCTCTCAGCTCTCCCGGCACACAGACAGGACCGCTCGGTTGTGGGGCATCTCTGGAATGTGTGGGAACCGGGGGGACCTTGGGATTCTTGCAAACCTCTCCCCACCATGCCCTGGTCTCTACACCACCATCTTTGTCTTGCACTGACCTCCAAGGTCTCCCAGCTGGTCCCGGCTGGAAAGCCTGTGCTCCTCGGAGCTGCCCAGGTCCTAGGTCATAGGAAGCAGGGACTCACGGCAGTCCCCCTCGCCACTTCCCCCCCACCCCCACTTCTATTCCCTCTGCCTTTATTTCGTGCTTTTGCTGGAACTTTCCATATGGGGAGCATTTTACTTCCATCATTTCAGTTAAGAATCATGAGAACGTCCAAGGAAGGTGCTGTCATTACCCTTTTACAGATGAGAAGACGGACCCTCGAGAAGGTTCAGTCGTTTGACTGCCTCCCGGATGTGATGTCACATCTGGTGGATTCCAGAACCTCCAGATCTTTCCATATCTGATGCCTGGCTGTCCAGCTCTTCATACCCCGACCTGTGGCAAGTGAGGGACGGTGCCCATCTCTGGGCACTGGTTTTGAAGCCACAAGCAGGGGTCATGCTGGTTGTGTGGCAGGGGTATTCCCACTCCGGCTTCGAATGTCACAGCCCCAGAATCAGATCCAGGGATGAGAAGCATGCTGGCTGGGAACGCATCGGGAGCAGAACACACGGGGAGCCTGGCCACCTTGGGGTGGGGGTACAGGAGGGGGCTATGAGCTTGCGGGATGCAGGGAAGGAAGCCTGGGAATAAGGGATGCAGAGGATGAACAGGTGTGGGTGTGAGGGTTAAGTAAGTAGAGCAGGGGTTAGAGCTCAGGGGGCGCCCCACCCCCAACAGCTCTGCTCACCGCTCAAGCCTCCGGGTGCCAACCTTCCCCAGGGATCTGGCTTGTAGGTCCCAGTGGGAGAAGAGAATCTGGGTTTCAATCCCAGTTCCTATGCTAACTCAAGTTTGACCTCGAGCAGACTAACTCTGGAGCCTTACTCCTTTTGTCAGTAAAAGACCTTCCAATGCCTGCCCCAGAGGCTGCTGGGAAGGCCAAGTGAGCTAACGCACCCCACATTTGGAGCTCCATGCTTGGCACCTCCGGGCTGCTCCCTCTGCAGAACAGACCTTTGGAGGTGGCCCCACAGGGAGGAGGTGGGGAAATGGGGAGGGGGTGCTATGATCATTTCCTGCATCTTAGAGATGTCTCAGATCGGAGCCGTCCAAATTCAGCTGCCTCACGGCCACGGTAAGCTGGCTCAAGAACGGAGTCTTGCCTAGGGATGGCTTGTAAGGTCTTGAGCAAAGGGTCAGGACGAGGTAGAAACACGGGCACTGCAGGGTTCTGCATAACATCAGAAATTCCCGTGTGTCCCTCTTCCACCTAAATCCAGGTGGGGGTAGGGGTGCTAAGCCTGGCACTGCCCGGGCCGGAGAAAGTTCAGGAATACAGTGCTGTGGGCACAAGGACAGGCTGCCATGCATGCTCCTGTTGGAGCCCTTGTCCTCTGGAGACGTCTGGGGACCACACACAGTGGCAGGTGCCAGCAGGTACTCTCTGAATGCCTGAGAAAGACCACAGGCCCCACGGATGTTCCCTCCTCCCCTCCCATCCTTAGGCTTGGCAGGGCCAAGCCTGCTCCTACCCTACCCAGCCAGGGCAGCAGGACCCCAGCCCCGTAGGCCCTCCCTTCTGGCTTCCCTTCTGCCTCCCACAAATGAGATGCTAATTTATGCCCCTCCACTGTCTCCTGGCAGATGCCTGGCCCAGCTCAGCCCCAGTGCCGCCTGCATGCCAAGTGCTTCATTAGCCAGGAAAGAAGGCTCTCGCCCTCCTTAATCTAATCCCCGCCAGTGACCTTCAGGAGCCAGGCACCTTCTGATGCTGGGGCCGGGGAGGGTGGGACAATCAATTACGCCTCGGCCTCCACAGCTGCCGCCCAATGGATTTCTCGCTCAGAAAAGCGTGTTCAAAAAGCATCTAATGGAACAGATCGTCAATTTGTTTGAATACACATCTAATCTGATTAGGGGGGCCTAGTCACCGGGGTGGCCAGGGCCACTGAGCCCTGACATGGCCCCGGGGAACCGTGAGTCTGGAGGAGGCACCCAGGATGAGGAAGGAAGGGTGTATGCCCCAAGCCCACCACCCCACCAGCTTGGCCCGTGGTACATTCAGCCAAAAGTCAGAGGGAAAAGAATATAAACCACGGAGAGGCCACTGGGGCTGGGCAGGTGCCTCCTGTTCTTCTGGGCCCCAGCACTAGGCAGAGTCCAAGGCAAAGGAGATGCTCAGGAAATGAATGAATGAAGTCATGAGCGGTGAATGAATGATGATGAGACCTAACATGGTAGCCAAGGTAGCCATGGGAGCCGATCTCATCAACGTCCAGGGTAAGACGTGTTGATGCCTGAACCGGGCTGAATGGTGGTGTCCCTCCCCCTCCCAGAATTCATGTCCAACCTGGAACCCCGGAATGAGACCCTATTTAGAAACAGGATATTGCAGCTGTCATTAGTTCAGTTCAGGTCCAAGGGAGTCGGGTGTGCCCTAATGACTGGTGTCTTTGTAAGAGGAGACACATGGGAACAGAAACACGGGGAGAAGATAGCCAGGGGGTGGAGGGGGCAGAGGCTGGGGCGCTGCACCTACAAGCCCAGGAATGCCAAGGATTGCTGGGAGCCGCCACAAGCAGGAAGAGGCAAGGGAGGACTCTTCCCTCTGGCCTTCAGAGAGAGTGTGGCCTTGCCAACACCCTGGTTTTCAGACTGCTGGCCTCCACAACTGTTTGAGTCACTCGGTTTATGGTATTTTGTTATGACAGCCCTAGGAAGCGAATACAATGCCTTACAGAGACCTGTGCCTGTCGCTCCGCCTAAGGCAGCCTATTGGAGAACAAAGAGCACTAGCAAGGGAATCTGGAGCCCGGAGTCCTGCTGGTCTGGACCACGACCTTCTTCAGACATAACATGTTTACCATGCCCCAGGGCCTTTGCTTATGCCATTTCCTTTCCCGGAGAGCCCCTTCTTTCCTTCTTTGCTGGGATGTAGGTATTAAATCCATGTTAGTTTCTGTCCTTAGTCCCTTCTAAGCTCAAATGTCCTGTCCTCTGTCACTTTTCCTCCACATCCCTCAGACTTGGGAGGTTACCTCCCTTACAGCTTGGAAGATGCTCATCATAGCCCCAGGTGTGGTGGCACCCAGGCTAGTCTCCACTGGAAAATGGGGACAGTGGCCTCCTCACCTCCCTGGTCCCAGAGCCCAGCAGTGCACCTGGCAGGCAGAAGGGCCCAGATCCATGAGTAAAAAAGTGGACAAACAAACTTGCCGTTGAACATGGCCAGGTCACCTCTCTCTTGTTGGCTGTTACTGCTGGCTTGAATGTTGCAAGATCTGCGTAGTTGTGACCTTGCTGGGCCCTGGAGCAGGAGGGATTATCTGGATTCAAATTCAGCTCAGCCACTCACTAGCTGTGTTCGGACCCTGGGCAGGTCCGAAACCCCTCTGCGTCTCAGTTTCCCAACCTGATAATCGGTGTATGGGCAGCGGCTGCCTCCGAGGCCTGGCGAGAAGGCTGAGCTAGACTGGTGCTGGGCACCAGTGGCCCACCCTCATCTTTAATCGGTGAGACCTCTCCGAGCCATGTCACAGCCAGGGCCTCCAGCGGGACCGCGCTGCTACGTAACGCCAAAGCATCCCCAGCCTCATGCGGAAAAAAGAGGGTTCTCATTTCTGCCGGGTTTATCTTGCAAGCAACAGAGAAGGGAGCTACTTCTTAAATTTCATCAGGAGGGTTCAGAGCTTAGACTTACACCACTGATGAGAATATTTTTGCTGAACGGCACTATTGTCATTTCACTGTGTTCAGAGTCACTTGAGCTACAAATACAGCAATAGTAAAAATTTCACGAACTCCTGGAATTCGTCCCAAGAAGCCCCATTATGCTGTGTGGACGACGCTCATCTTCTCCTGGGGACCCCAGGGCAGGGCACATGCTTGGAGCAATTCTCCGGTTCTATGGCTGGAACCTGAGACCCCTGGCCACGAAGGGACTTGCCACAGCTCAGCTGCCTTGCAAGGCCTGGGTGGCCTGTGGAGACTTGTCCCACTGGCACCTGGCACTCCCACAGGGCTCGGGTCTTGAAGATTCCTGCGGTGAGCTCTCTCTGTCACAAGGGTACCACCGTCAGCTGGCCCGTCTCCTAAGCTCTCGTGATGGGGAAAGGTCCACCTTTCATGGGCCTTGAGAAGCCGAGATACAGATGCTTCCAGGAGCTCACGGCCTGGAGGTCTCTGGTGCCTAGTTTGCCCAGTGATGGCACCACCAGCTACAGGGCAGCGAGGTCTGTGCCAGGCACAGGGGACAAGTGGCCCTGAGCTCCAGCTAGCATGCTTTCCAAGGGTAACCCCCTTTCCTCCTGTTTCTTGCCCTTGTGAATGGTCGTCACCTAAAGGAGATGGTCCACTGGAAGGAAGGACCCGAAAGGAGGGAAGACAGAAGTGGGGGGTCTGACCGAGCACTGGTCATTGACTCTCTGATACCCACCAGAGCTGAGGCGCTGGGCGGGCACGCTGGGGGCTCCCCCTCGGCTTCATCATCCCCAGATGGGTGCTTACCACCCAACTCTAGTGGCTTCTCCTTGCTTTCCCTTCCCTGGCACCAAGGCAGAAAGCTCAGCCGGGGGAGAAGAGAAAAAGAAAGGGGTTTGCTGAAGACCTCACCCAGGCCGACCTCCCTGTGTTTCCTCGTTTAGTCCCCAACCACCTGGGGGACAGCATCACTACCACCTGTACTTCTCTCCCTGATGCTCAGAGCAGAGTGGCGTGAGGTCACCGGGATTTCGAACCCGCGGCCGCCTGCTTCCCTGCGAGGCCTCAGATCTCCGCTGAGGTCAGCGCGGTGTCTGGACCGCTGGAAGGAAGGCCGAGGCTGGGCCCGGGACGGGGTGGGGGTGGGGGAACCAGAGCCGCGGGCCCGCCTCCGCAGCCGCGAGCTGGAACCCGCCGCGGAAGAAGCACACACATCCATCAGGCTGGTGACCCCGGTGTACCCGTGCTTTGTGGCGTGTAGCAAAGACTGTGGAGCAGAAAATTGGAGTTCAATTTGCCATCCACACTGCGCAGCACCCGGCCCGTTCCCCTCCCTGGCAGGTACCTCTGTACCTCACCATAAATAATAACGCCATGCGGCTCTCCGGCCCTTCCAGCAGACGCGGCCCGGAGCAATTTACAAGTGGCGTTACACGCGGCCGCCTGCATGTGCCTGCCCCTCCCCGGCCCCGCCCGTGGGCACCGGTGCCACCCGCCTTCCCTGCCACCCCCCGCCCCGGGGGCCATGTCCGATCTGGAGGGAGACAGGTCCTCGTCCACCCCTGGACGCTGGGCTCAGCTCCTGCCCCGAAGTCCTCCTTGTCCCCTTCACTGGCACTCACTGGCAGAAAGCCCCGGGGGCTGGCAGAGACCAAGCCCTTGCTGCCCGCAGGGTGAGTGCCACAGTCAGTCCCTCCTCCTGTTTCCGAAAGGGTTCTGGATGTCCTCGGATCCACAGTGTGCCTCTGTCTCCAAGAGCAGCCCTGTTTCTCTCCTCCAAACTTCACGGGGTCTGTGGGGGTACGGCAGTGACTGAGGCCCCTTATGTGGGGGGCAGTCACTCGCCTGGGGACTCCACATTGGGAGCTGCTTAGGGGAGCTCCCACCGAGGGGCCAGGGCAGACGTAGGCGTAGGATTCCCTGTAGGCGAAATACCCCAAATGGGTGAATCCACAGAGCGGACAGAGACCGGTGGCTGCCAGCTGGTCGGGAGAGGGGAGTGGGGAGTGACCGCTTCATGAGCACGAGGGTCTCCCTTTGGGGCGATGAAAGTGTTCCAGAATTACACAGGGATGGTGCTTGCAAACCCCGTGAAGGTACTAAAGGCAAATGAATTGTTCGCTTTAAAGTGGCGGATTTTATATTCTGCGAGTCTGATCTCAATTACAAACAAACAAGGCAATCTGGTACAAAAGGTCTCTCCCTGGCCCCTATGGCTCTGCTTACGCCCCTCGAGGGCTCCCACTGCGCCTTCTGTCTCCCCAGCCCCAGCCGGTCCTTCGGAGGGAGGCCAGAAGGTCGAGCGGTTGTACGTGCTCCTTCTCGTCCCCAGAAGTCACCTGGTTTCCTCCCCTCCCTTCCACCTTCTCTCACGTGCCGGGACACTTAGGGGCATCTCCCTTGTCCGCTGCGGATGTGGAGGGTGGGGGGGGTTGCAAGCAGTGTCACGGGCACAGGGCTGGAAGCCCCCTCCCAGGACAGCCCAAGCCCACAGGCCACCTGCCGTGAGGACAGGAAGCGCTGGCTTCGCAGGTGGATGACTGGGTGTGAGCCCCACCTCCGCGCTCACAGGCTGCTGGGCACCGAGGCAGCCCCTGGCTCTCCTGAGCTGTCCCTTCCTCCCTTGCATGAGGGGAGGGGTCCTGCAGCACCCCCTTCTTTAGGACCCGCTGTGACAGAAGCTAGACACTGGGAACACAAGGTCCGCCAAGCGCTCACCACATGTGGGGCCTCTGCACTGATGTCGTGCATCCTCTTATTTGTGCCGAAGCTCAGACTCCTAGCCATGCCCTGGAGGCTGGGGGAGCCGACTCACTGTTGCGGTCGGTGGCCCCGAGTGGCCTGGGTGGACGTTAGGACCTCCTTCCCTTGCTCCTCCCCCAGAACGCAATGGCATCCGAGGCCAGCCAGAGTGTGAACTCTGAAGCCATGAAAGACAGTGGGTGGGCACAGCTCCAGGGGCAGAGGTCAACTACAGGCCGCCCGAACCCCCTGCCCGCCTCGCCCTGGCCTGGCTGCTGGGCTCACATGGCCTGGTGGCAGGTGGCTTTTCCGCGCAGCAACCAATGGTCCTGCTTTGGGGAGCCGAGGGAGCCTGCAGAAAGCAGGGGAGGTGGAGGGAAGGGGCACAGGACAGGCATAGGTCCCCCCGTAACTTACCCCTGCACCCGAACCTGTCAGGCTCCCCGCCCTGCCTCTTCACTTGGCTGCTTCTAAAACTCATCTTTTGTGTGCTACGGTGGCCGAACCCAGGGCTTCGGGGGGAGGTGACGGTATCAGCACCCTGCTGCTGACCCCTGGCTAGCTGTCCACCTGGGAGCACAGGTGGTTTCCTCTCTGGCCAGTAGCACCCCTGGCTTCCCTAACTCGACTCCGTGTTCCTGAGAACTAAGAGGGCTCCCAGCAGATACCGCAGGGCATATGCCAGAGACAGAGACAGGATGCATATCAATGACAGGCCAGGTTTAACCAAAAGCATGGCCATGGCACCCCAGCTCACACGGACCTGGGGTCTGTCCCGACCCCAGACCCCACCCTTCCTCCTGCGTGTGGGGTCCTGACCCCAGGCAAGACCCTAGTTGCCATGGCCTCCTGTAGGCTCCAAGTATTTCAAGCAAGAAGCATTTGTAGAAAGCACCTAGGCCAGCCTCTCTGGTTGGCCAATGAGGAAACTGAGGTAGAGGAGTTTAAGGGAAGGTTTGAACCCAGCTCTTCGGATACCAGGTTACCCCGCGTCAGTTGATAAGCTCTTGGCCTCATTCTCCCCTTCTGTAAAATGGACTGAGGGCTTGACAGATGTCCTCTGTTCTCTTCCATATCTAGCTGTCACACCCGGGCTTTCCTGGGGATTGGACCGGCTGATGCTAGGAGAGCCTCTTCCCCAAGGGAGCCCCAGGTGCCCCTCTCGATGGAGCGAGGTCGAGGTGCTTTGGAATGTTCCTCATGGTCTCCTGCTATACCCCCTGCTGTGTGTTGGCCCGTGTCCTGTTGTAAAGTGAGGTCTTTGCCGACGTGAACAAGTGAAGATGAGGTCAGCACGTGCGGGTGGGCCCGGGTGTGACCGACACGGAGTCGCGGAGAAGGGACGCCCCGTGAGTGCGAAGGGTGGGATGCGGCTCCTGCCAAGAGGCGGAGGATTGTGGGCAACACCAGGAAGCGGCAGAGGGAAGGAAGCGTTCTCCCTCTCTCCCTCACAGATCCGCCGGCAACCTGACTTTGGACTTGGCCGCCAAGAGCAAGAGACGAGATGTTCCTGTTGTTGAACCAGCTGGCTGCGGCACTGTGTAGGACAGCCCTGGGCAACTCCCCCTGGCTTCCCCCGCCCCCACCCCAAAAGAAGCCATCACGGCTCACAGCCCGTCCTCTCTGAAGGTTTTACAGATGCCCCTTCCCCGAAAGAAGTGAGCCCCCTCTGTGCTCACTTGAGCCCACACGTGACCATTGTCATGCCGGTAACCGCGGTGGCACGTCTACACGTCAGAAATCCCCAGGGGGACTCGAAGCAGTTACAGGACGCATCTCACGATGGCCACGACGGCTCCTTCGCTCCCTAACCTGGTTTTGTGCACAGACGGGGCACGCGGCACGGAACGAAGGACGGTATGAATGAATGAAGGGGAGCTTTCTTGCTTCCAGGCACTCTGTTCTGATCCCTAGCCCGCCCTGCCCCCAACCTGTCACGTCCCCTTCTCTCTCCCCTTCCACACAGGCTGCCACGTGCCCTCCGTGGCCTCACAGCAGCGTCGTGCTGGCCGCTCTGTCACGGGGCCGAGCTCCGCTAATGATGACTGACGACGCCCCGCGCGCCAGGATTGGCAGGTTGGCAGGAGGCCCCGTCATGACGGATGGCCCTGCGTGGCCATTTCCAACTCACTCCCCGGAAGCCAAGCCATTCTGGGAAGGAGAGCAGCACGACCCCGCACCCCGCACAGCCCCCCGCCCGTGTGAGCAGCCTCCCCACTTGCTGCATGGTCTCCCCTCCTTCTCCTGATGACTGGGGCAAGGCGGTGGGTGGGATGTTTAGCTTTCATGGGCTCAGAGAGTCGAAGAGATGTTCCCTGTGTCCCCCTTTTCCAGTAGGGACACCCCCATCCAGAGAGGGTGACCTGGGAGTCATGCATTTATTGTCCTCTCCTTCCTGGCTTGGTTAGAGAGGGGACCCTCAGTCAGGGTCCTGCACCCCCGGGGTCCAGTCTCTGTCCATGGTTCTGAGGGCCAGTGTCTTCTGTGTACTCTGTGTGTGGTCCCTGAGCCCGGGCAGGTGCAACTGTCCTACTGTACAGATAGAAAAACAGATGCTCCGAGACATGAAGTGTTTCAGCCTTGGCCACAGCGAAGGCCGGGGTGGGCACTGGGATGTGCATGCAGGGCTCTCCACTGCCCAAGTCCATGCACCTTCTGCTGTAACAGGAAAAGTGGGTTGGAAAGGTGACGGAGCCATCTCTGGGTGCCCCATTGTCAGGGACAAATCTCAGGGGAAAAAGCTCCATCTTCTGTAATAAGCACAAAGTTCCCATGGGTGTAGGCTGGCCCGGGGTCAGAGGAGGAAGGGCAGGGCCAGGTCTCTTGCAGAGGTCAAACCATGACACACAGCACATGGTTGGGGCTGTCAAGAGACTCACTTCCCCCAGGACCTATGTGATCCTGCACAGGCCAGGCTAGTCCTCCAGGCCTCAGTTTCCTGGCGGGTCATGATCAGGTTCATCTTTGCCCAATCCTCCCCAGGGAGCTTGGGAGTGAATGAGAGATGGCAGTTCAGGCAGGAAACCACAAGGAGTGAGGGTCTCATTACCAGCAGGGTGAGACCCAAGGGAGGCTCCCAGGGGGAGCTGATACAAGGAGAGGGTGGGCCCCAGAAGCCACCGCCAAAGGGCTGAGGCCAGGAGGGTTGCAGGAGACCTCTGCCCGCGGTCCAGCTGTGCCCAGCGCGGGGAGCAGGACGGGGAGCTGGGGGCTGTGGTTTGGCAATGGGCAAACTCAGCATGGGAAAGGAGGGGTTTCCAGGAAGCCTTCAAGTTACCGGAAAGGACAATAAATTAATATAATAGGGCTGTTTGGCTGGTGACAAGGGATAAAACATGTGGTCCAAAAAAGCCCCACGCAAGACGGTCACAAGGATGAAGGATGAATGAGGAGGCATTCTCAATGGAGGGGGAAAGAGCGGGAAAGGTTCTTGCAGAGCTGGGAGGGGGGTGGAGGAGGTGGGAAGAGGGAGCCTGCAGGGTGGTGTAGCAGAAGGGGGCTCCTGACCCTCCTGCCATCCCCTTACCGCCCGCACCCCTTCCCCTACACCCTAGCACTCACTGCCTACCTGCTTCCCCGGGCTCCATCCCTCCCTCCTCTCCAGATTCTTGCTGTCCTTGGGCCTCAACTTGCCCAAATGCACTTGGCCTCGGTCACAATGTAGAGTGTGCATTTTGCTCTTTCACTCCCGCGCTCATTCAGGCTCATTCACTCCTTCCGCAGATGCCGTCTGGACACCTGCTACGTGCTCGGAGACGTCACGGTGAACAAGAAGAAAACCTCTCCCGTCCAGCTGCCCAGAGGCGCACGGGAGTGAAGCCTGGGACACATCAAGCTTCCCCGTGCAGCTGCGGCCCCCAGGTCACAGAGGACCACTGAGGCAGGTGCCCCCAGAAGGCAAGACATGCCCCAGGCAGGGGGTGGCCGCAGGACCTTGGGCAAACCACTTAGCCCCTTCAGGCTGGTTTCCTCGTTGCGGGTAACAGCCCCTGCCTCACAGAGCCGTGGCGAGGGAAGGAGGAGAGAATGCAGAGCTGGCTCCCGGCACGATGGTGGGGTTCTGAGTGAATGGTGAGGGCTGGGGTCCCAAAGAACGAGGGGCTTATACATCACGCTAAGGAATCTGGGTGTCACCTGGGAATGGGGGAGGGGCACGGGAGACTCGGTGCGCGTGTGCCCGTGTCTGTGCGTGTGTTGGCACTGGGGGCTCGCTTGGGTGCCCATGGGGCCCCCACTGCTCTCCCAATTTTAGTCTATTTTGTTCCCAGTTTTCCAGACGAGAGTCAGACCCAGCTGGAGAAGACAGAGAAGCTGCAGGTGGTGCCGAATGACCCTTGATGGGGATGGAGGAAGGGCCCTCACCTTCTCAGCACAATCTCAAGGTCATGACTCATCAGGCTGCCCTCTCCCGCTCAGTGAACACTGACTGTGGGCAGGCCAGGAGAGACCTAGCAGGCTGGCCGGGGAGATAGGATTCACAGGGGCGGCGATGACTCACGGCGTGAGGCACCAAGGAGCACAGCACCTGTGCACGCGACCACCAGGTGCAACGGGCAAGTGGGACACAGAGGGGGCAGTGGGGGAGGGGCAGGCTTGGGTGGGCGGTCAGGGAGCTCCATGGAGGAAGGAGGCATCATGTGAGTCACTCGCTTGTTGAGGAAAACAGGCACTGGACTGTCAGCTCTGTGCCGGCCACCTCGTGACGCGCTGAGACACCGTGGGGAGCAAGGCCAGGCCGTCTCTGAGCTCACGAAGCTTAGATTCTCTTTTAAAGATTTTATTTATTCATTTGACAGAGATCACAAATAGGCAGAGAGAGAGAGAGAGGAAGGGAAGCAGGCTCCCCGCTAGGCATAGAGCCCGATGTGGGGCTCAATCCCAGGACCCTGAGATCATGACCTGAGCCAAAGGCAGAGGCTTTAACCCACTGAGCCACCCAGGTGCCCCTCGAAGCTTAGATTCTACCAAGAAATACAGGTGTTAAACCAGGGACTACAAGAGTGAAGGTCTATGAAAGCAAGGTATAGGGGGTGGTGGGCACACAGGACACCAAGGAGAGATGTCCCCAAAGGGGATGTGCCAGCCAAGACTGAAGCTGGCAAGAGTGAGAGCAGGTATGCCAGAGTTTGTGGGAAGGGAGCCCTTGTGGCCAGAGCCCCGGAGGCGAGCAGAAGAGGAAAAAGAGATGCAGAGAAGGGCATGTGCGGGCACGGTGCTAGCCTCGCGAGGGAGCCATGCCCAGGGTCTAGCCTTTCTCTGCAGGGCAGCGGAAGCCATGCAAGGGACATGGCCACCTGTGCCCATTCTGCCTGTTTCTCTGGCAGCCCGGGGGGGGGTGTGGGAGGAAGGAGGTGAGAGCAGGTGCCAGAGTCCGGCTGGCGGGGTGCTGGTTATGTGTGCAGGGAGAGATGATCTCTGCGGAGAAATGCCTCCTTTGGGGGATTCAGCTTTCTTTCAGGCCTGGGGAAAACACTTCCTGCCCAGAGAGAGAGGACGTAGAGGAGAGAAGAGGGTAAAGGTTTAGCTTGGTAAAAGTTCAGGGAAGTACGGAGATCTGGGAGCTATCTGGGAGGGAGAAGGGCTTTGTCTGGAAGAGAAGGAGAGAGGTGATGGGGCCACTTCCCGACACACACGCCGGAGAAGCCAGCTGGATGGAAAGACCCTAACTCACGCTTCGGGTGTGTTGTGGCATACTGGATGTCCAGGTGGGCGTCCAGGGCTGGACCTCAGGGCTGGAGAAGGGGGAGTGCAACCGGGGCTGGCAGGCCTCCGAGAGGCAGGGGGAGCAGCGGGGAGGGAGCCGTGTGGTCTCTGCCGAGCGGAGCTCTGGCCTCTCCAGCACCCACGCGGCCACTTCACAAGCAGGCAGAGGACAGCCCAGCGGAAGAAAGACTGTGCACGCGCCCACACGGGGACCCACTTGCGTCCTGCCAGGTTGCTCCAGGAGCTCCAGGCGCACATCCCACCGAATCGACGCACTCACCCTTCAAGGTCATTACTGCCCCTCTAACAGATGGGGAAGCAGCAGTGCAGTGAGGCTGGGATCTGCCCAAGATCACGCGGGCCAGAGCGGTGAAGGAGGGATCTACGCCCACACCCTTGGCCAAGTCCACGGCCCGGGCTCTCACCCCGAGGAGACTGACCGCCACCTTGAGTCCCAAGGGAACAGGGACGGCTGCCTGAACCATGTTCTGCCAGGACAGTTCAAGAACCAGGAGGGCGTCCCCCCCCCCCCACCCCGCAGCAGCTCCCCAGAGGGCACGGCCATGCCGACCACATTCTGAGCAGCAACCCGGCTGTGGGCGCATGGCAGCATGCCACGGCTTCTGGGGAAAATCCACAGGGGCAGCCGGAGGAAGAGCCCCAGTGGGGACAGCAGGGGACTCACCACCACCCCCGGCCCTGCCTTTCTGCTCCTTCTCCCTCTGTGGCCGGGTCCTTCAATCCTGTAGCCCTCTCCCACCCGCTGCCAACTCTCCGATGCCACAGAGTCATCATGTACGACAGCAGTGGGGATCAATCTCTCCGCGGCTCCCCCACGCATACCACATCCATCCATCCCCCTCAAGGTCAAAGCTTTTGTTTCTGGGTGAGAGGGGAGCCCCTCTGGCCATGTCCTGTTCCAGAACACTCATGGACCCATCAGGGCCTCCGTTCCCCTTTGCTCCCGGGCACAGGTGGAGGGAGCTGATGGAGAAGCCCTGCTCCATGCACCTGTGCCTTCCTGGGGGCCCCCCCGAATGCTCCCCAATTTCTGCAGCTCCCTTGGGCAGCTCTGCTGGGCCTTGCTATTTCCATCGTCACTCTTTCTGGAGAACTCCTGTACCATTTCGTCCACTGAGCCTTCCGGAAATCTCTCCTTTGGTAGGGGGGCTTAGCTTTCCTTTCAGTCATAGAGAGAAAACGTCCCCCTGTCTAGAGAGATGATTCTGGAGAGAGGAAGCGGTTCAGCTGTAGGGTGCCCTGCATGGACTAGGGAGGAGGAAGGCTGCGGAGCAGTGCCAGAGGAGAGACTGGGCTGGAACGCGGACAGATTTCGCTTGGGCCTGCCTCCACCTCCCCGAGCTGGGGGGACTGTGGAATATCAGACAGCTGCTTGTCTGAAATGGGGGGTAAGGCTAAGGCTAAGCCTTAGATAAGGCTTTTCTCCCAAATTCATGTCCCACCTGGAACCTCAGAATGTGACCTTAAATACAGGGTCTCCACAGACATAAGTTGAGCTCATGCTGCATCAGGGTGGGCGGTTAAGTCTAATGACGGGGGTCTTTCTAAGACCACGTGAGGACACACAGGCGCACAAGGAGGAACTTCCCATGAAGATGGAGGCAGAGGTTGGAGTCACATGCCTCCAAGCTAAAGAACATCACAGATGGCTGGCGATGACCAGAACTGAGGAGACGCACAGGACAGGTCATCTCTCAGAAACTCCAGAAGGAACTGTCCTTGCTTTTGGACATCTGGCTCCAGAACTGTGAGACAATCCATTCCTGCTGTTGTTTTTGTTATTTTTAAAAAGATTTTATTTTAATCCGAGAGAGAGACAGCGAGAGAGAGCATGAGAGGGGAGAAGTTCAGAGGGTGAAGCAGACTCCCTGCGGAGCTGGGAGCCTGATGTGGGACTCGATCCTGGGACTCCGGGATCATGACCCGAGCTGAAGGCAGTTGCTTAACCAACTGAGCCACCCCGGGTGCCCCATTTCTGTTGTTTTAAGCCAACAAATGTGTGCGAATTTGTTACGGCAGCCACAAGCACGGGACCCATTCCTGCCTCTCTGGTGTGCAGAGGGGGATGGGGCGGGGGCAGAACCATCCTTCCCCGGTGTCCCATTCTAGCTCGGACCAACACTTGAAGAGAGGTAGGAGGGAGCTTCTTTATGCTTTGCTCAGCTTCTCGTGTCCTCTCCGGTGTCCATACTCTTGTCTCTAGCATCCGGGGAATACACATAACCCGGAAACTGGGGGCCAGGCTGCAGGGCGGGCCAGGGGCGGGGCCTACACTGTAGGCTGGATGGGAAGAATGGTGTAAAAATGGCACCACCACGGGTGCGCCTTTCGCTCTGTGTCACAGGCCTGTTCTCATGTAACTGCCTTGGGCCCCTTCCCCATCAGAGTCTTACCAAATGGTATGACGCAGAACTGTGTTTGTCAAGCATTAGTGGCCTGGGACGCCCAGTAAAGCTTTTGGCTAACAACGACCCATGGGAAAAGGCAGCTGTGTCTGTCTTCTCTGACGGGGGCCTGAGATCCTTCCTCCTCAGCATCCCCGAAGTCTCACGGGTCGTGCCTACAACATCTGGCCATGCCGGCCGCTCCCTCCCCGAAACTCTGCCCACGGGGGTTTCCATGACCTTCTTCTGGGTCTGACTTCCCTGCCTCCTTACTTGGCTCTTTTTCTTACTCGGGCGCTGAAATGCTGGCGATCCCGGGTCTCTGTTCTGAGACCTGCCATCTCCCATCTCTCTCCTTTCCTCTTTTGGTGAAAACACCTACTTTTTTCTTCTGGCAGCAGCTTCTGCTTAGACGCTCGTGTGGCTCAGACCTTACCTGAATGAACCACTGGGTTCTAATGACCTTCCGGTTCAAACGTTTCAAATATCCAAAGCTGAACTCAGGTCTCCAACGCTCTAGCTTCGGCAGTGAGTCGAGTGTTTGGGCGGTCCAAGCCGGAGGCAGGGGTGGCCACCCTCGAGTTTCTTGCCTCCCTGTCCCCCAGAGACTCCTTTGACCTCAAGCCGCCCCATCGCATCTCCTTTCATCGCTGATCTCGATTTCGTCCGCCGAGCCCTGACTGGCCTCCTGGCCATCGGTTATTAGCGTGATCCACTTAATTAAAGGGACTTCTAACCATGCGCTTCCTGCTTCAATTCCTTCAGTGGGACCCACTGCATATAGGATAAAATACTCCTTTACATGGAATACAAGGCCCTTTTTGTCGTGCCAGACACATGGTGGGTGTCCTGGAAATACTGATTAAATGGAAGAACTCAGCAGTAGTTTCTTACCAAACCGCACAGCCTTACCCTGGGTCTTTGCTCCTATTAACCCACCATCTGACTCCCCCCGTCCACCTCCACTGGCATTGCTGCCCCAGCCCCCCAGGGGGTGCCCGTCTCCAGCTCAAGGTTATTACCTCCACTGTGTGACCTCAGGATGATCTTGTCATGCATCTGTCTCTCTACACCAGCGGTTCTCAACCAGGGGTCCCACCTGCAGGGGATGCTTGGCAATGTCTACAGATACTTCTGGTTATCACACTGGCTGGGGTATCCTCTTGGTACCCCGAGGGCCAAGGTCAGGGATGTTGCCTACATTCTACACCACACAAGAAGGCCTCCACGACAAAGAAGGATCTGGTTCAAATGGCAGCAATCCCGAGGCTGAGAATGGCCGGTCTAGACATGCATGGGGTCCACGTCTGCCTGCGTCCATACTCCAGGGCCTGCCCTGTGCCTGCCACGCTCTAAGTCCTCAACACATGTTGGCTGAAGGATTATCACTTCACCGTGCCCCGGCCTGAGGGGCACCTACTGACCTCTCCAAGCATGAGGCCCAGGCCACAAAGAAAAGATGCCACTGTCTCTCGGCCCCGAGAATTGGGCAGCAGGGCAGAGGCAGCCCTTTGCAGAGAAGCGGCTTCCTCTAGGAGCCAGGGCAGACGTGACCAATTCAGCTAACGAGTTGCCAGGACTGTGATAATGTGGCCAGACAATGAAATTGGCCTTCTCACCAGCACCGACGGCCAGGCTGGTGAGACACACGGCTGTTAATCAGGCCCCTACTGGCAGCTGCATAAAGGACAAGTCTCCCAAGGAAAGAGAGGGCTGGGGGCTCTCCCCTGTGCCATCAGAGATGGGTCTGAGGCTGGGCTCTGTCACTTCTCAGAAATGGAGGAAGAAGACCGTCACAGCCCGGGGTGGGGGTGGGGCAGGTGGGGGTCAGACGCTCTGTCATTAGCCCCTGGCTCCCCAAGGGTAAGGGGTAGACCAGTTAGCTCTCCTATGCCTTCAGCACCAGACTTTGCCCACACAGGCCCTTGATGAAAGCATTTCATGAAGAGGAGAGTAAACATCAAAGGGCGCTCTCTCCCCTTTCAGATTCCGCGCTGCTCCTTCTTGCCATCCCCCGGGAATGTCCCGTTTTGCTGTCCCCTCTCTGAGCCTGAGCCACGCCCCCCAGCCCTTGGGGTGACCCTGATGCCCACACCGGATGCGGGCAGAGTGGCACTCCACCGAGCAAGGCACAGATCAGTGACTCCTGCAGTGTCCCCTTCTATTGGCAGTGCTGACGGGGCTGTGCCAGCCACCACATCCCGGCCCGGTTCCTCAGCCTCCCTGGCCCGGTGTCCCCGGGACCCAGGTGGGCGTGGAGCCAGGGCATGCTCTGGGCCCCCACGGCCGACTTGGGCACATTGGCACGGTGGCTTGGCCTGGCTCCAGAGGAAGGCTGCCGAGCCCGGAAGGATGACATCCCCAGAGCAGGTGAGCACATCTCCCAGCAGCCTGTCTGATCCCTGGGCAGTGGCCAGCAACACAGGTCTGTGTCCCTGGCAAGAGTGCAAAAGGTCTAGGAAACCCCAAGGCCCTGGACACAAGCCTCTAGGGGCCACACCCGGCTCGGAATCAGCATTCTCGACCATCGTCATAACCACAGGAGCTCCGTCCGCTCATAAGCTCACATCCCAGGGTGCTCTGTGCTGCTCCATGGGCTTCCCCAGCTCCAGATGCATCAGGCCCACAGGCCTGCCCTCCACCACGGACACCAACCAGCACCTCCTCCACGGGGCCCTCGGATCCCTGGGCACCTGTCACTGGCAGGAACGGCCCAGCCCCGCCTCCAGCCTGCCCTCCAGCACCTTCCAGGAAGGGCCTCTCCGAGACTGCACCCCAGAAGAAGGGTCATTATTGCTAATGCCTTTTCTCCCCCATCTGTTGTGATTGTTTACACTCCACTTGCTAATTAGAGACTAATTAGCTGGTGCTGAAATTCATCACTTTCCAAACACAACACGGCAGCCGGAGGAGCACAGCGATCTGGTAACATCTGCACCTCCGCTCGGAGCCAGGAGCCAAGGTGCCATTCTGCTCCTCCTGCTCAGGCTCCTGCCCCACCCCTCCCCTCCTCCTCTGCCACCTCCTCCTCTTCCTCCTCCCTCCCCATCTTCCCCAAAGCCCCAGAGGGCCTGGGGATACCTGCCCTTTGATTCGGTGTCCCAGCATGGCGGGGTGCACAGCTCAGGGTCAAGACTCCGTGAATTGTCACCGAGCAGGTGCCTGAATGAGGACCAAAGTGTTGGTGGGACCAGGCGTGTGGTTGGGGTTGGAAGGAGGGCGGGACCGGAAGCTGCCCGCCGCTCAGTAGGGATGGCACTGGGTGGGCCGGGGTCCGGGGTTTCCTGAGACGGGATCCCAGCAAGACCTTTGGGGTCCTGGGTCAGGGGTGCGGGGGCAGAGCACGGTGTGGGGAGAACAGGCAGGCAAGATGAAGTCACAAAGCCAGGGGCAGAAAGAGAAGCCCAGGGAGAGGGAGAAGGCAGGGCAGGGGGAGGCAGGGGGGTGGAGGGAGGGAGACTTAACGCTGGCTCCCCGGTTCGGGGTGAAGAGGTGTGATTGCATCCGAGAGAAATCTCCGTGGCCCGTGGGCAGGCTCAATTGAAACCATCCATTTGCATGACAGCCCGCAGCCGAGAGCCTGGGCCCTGACCTCCCTTTTTCTCATCTGAGAGAGAGAAGCTGCGATTCCCCGAAGTTCCGTTCTCCCGGGCTCGGGGGCTGTGGGGCCGCAGGGCCAGCTGCCCAACCCCTTTGCATCCTCTGGGCCTCCCTGGGGACGGCTGCCGCGTGCCATCAGCTGGCTGCGGGCCCGGGACCCGCGAGCCTCCAAGAGGCAGGGTTTCCAGGCCCTGGTGTGAGGAGCTGGGGTACAGGACAGCCTGGGGGCTGGGGTGGGGGGAGGGTGGGACCTCATCTCTACCGGTCTCCTCGTGACATCCCCAAAGATGCTGCCAACCCTTGTAGCCCTGACCAGGGAACCATGGGTCACCTCAACTCAAAACCATCACCAGTGGGTGACAGACACCTAGGCTTGCTCTCACTGGTGTGCGAGCTGTCCATGTGCCTCCCTGGAGAGAGGGTTCTGGGAGACCCTCTGCCACTTTCTTACTGTGTGGGTTAAGGTACGCAGCACGACTTCTCTGAGCTTCTCTATCCATCTGTAAAATGGGGCTGTCGACGCCTCGCACATGGGGGTGGCTATGAGGACAAAGACAACGGTTTCCTCTTTTTAGCATGGTGCCTGGTCACAGAGACAACCGGAGTGAGGGGCAGCGGGGGGCCTTCTCTGGCCTGGCTGCCTCCGGGAGAGAGCAGACCGTTTCCTCCTGTTTGCTTCTTCCCCCGCCGTCCCTTGAGCACCAGGAAAAAGAGAAAGGCCCCGACCTGTTGGGTTTGCCAAATTTCCCCGCTCTAAACACTCCCAGCACAGCCAATTCCAAGCTCGTGATGGGACACCCTGAGCGGCGACTGGGGAGAGAGGCGGCGATGAGGCCGAGCGCTGGCCCGCCGCCACCTGCACGCGACTGAAGCAGGACCCCGGAGCAGAAATCTGCCGGTGGGTTTGTCTGGCGGGGGCTCTTCTGGAACCTGGGCTGGGCTAATGAGTCCCGGACACACAAGGCTGCTTGAGCATCTGCCTTGGACTCCGATGTGATCCTGGAGTCCCTCCCGCATGGAGCTCCGTGCTCAGCAAGGGGTCTGCTTCTCCCTCTGACCTTCCCGCTTCATGCTCGCTCGCTCTCATTCTCTCTCCCTCTCTCAAATAAATAAATAAAATCTTAAAAAAGAAAGAAAGAAAGAAAGAAAATGATATGTGGGGCCCCATCTCCAGAGTGCCTGATTCAGCGAAGAGAATCTGCATTTCTGACAAGTTCCCACTGGTCCAGGGACCGTGCTTTCAGAAGCACAGGCCCGGGAGGACTCAGAGACCCTTCTCTAAGCCCAGGAAAGGCTAGGACTAATTGATTTTGTGTTTGCCTTCCACACCCCAGTCTAATTAAGAGACAATCACAGGCCTTGGGAGTAGAGGTCCCACCTCCCGCCTTCCCCTCCATGCCCTCCAAGCCTCCCCTGGGTGTTGTGTGCCACCTGGGCACCCCCGCCCTCTGAAACAGGGCCAGATGTGCTGATGTCTGTTCAGACAAGGGGAGAATGGCCTAGGGAGGCCCCAGAGAGACAGACACCCCCCTCCAAACTAATGAGGGGTCATGGAGTCACTCACCACCTCTTCTCTGCTTCCTCCCACCCGAGGCCTATAGGGGTGTCCCCCCAGGAGCAAACTCAGGGGTACAATGCTGGTTCCCCGCTCCTACCCCTGCCCTCGAGGGGGCAGGTGGCCAGGGGCTGCTGGGGCCTCTTTGGTGTTGGAAGATGATGAATAGCCTACAGGTGACTGTGCCCAGCCCCCTGCTCTCCCTGGTCCCTGCCTCCCCCTTCCTGATACTCTAATCCCTCCCAAAGGGATCAGGCCTGCCCGGACTTTATTTACATAATGGAGGCCTCCAGAGACCTTAGAGGGCAGCTGGGGGTGGGGGCAGGAGGGCACTCTGGGGGTGCAGGAGCACCAGCCTACCCTGAGACTTTGCAGATAGGGGCTGGACCTTGGATGGGCGCTTGCCTGAGCTGGCCGACTGGGAGAGCAAGGCCTGTGCATGCGTGTCTGCACACGCATGCACACTCGCACGCGCGTGTCTGGAGGTTCAGTTAATGCTCAGCTCCAGATATTAATCCCTTTTTATGCAAAGAGACGACGGATCGTAAGCCCCGAGAAATCCAACTGAAACGCGGCCAGCCTCCCGCCCCGCTCCCCTCACCCCTGCCAAATGGCCCCGCCTGTTAACGAGGGAGATAAACGCAGAGGCCATCAAAGCAGATTTTCAATCTGTCCATGATTTCGCTCCGGGGCCTTCAGAACTCCGCGCGGCGCCTCTCCTCCTGCCCCAACCACTGCCTCCTGTGCCTCCCATTCTTTCTCCACTTTGTTCCCCGGCCCCCATGCTTTTATCTGCCCAACTTGGATCTATTGACCCCACTCGGAAGGGCTCCTTTTTATCCGCTCCAGATCTGATCATGGAGAGCAGGGGGTGGGGGTGGAGGGGGTGGGGGGTGCAGGGTGGTAGAAGGGGCAGAGAGGGTGGCCATGGGGCCTGGAGGGTGGGGGCTGGCCGAGAAAGGGAGGTCTGTCTCTTGGGGGAGAAGGGTCTTCTCCTCTAGTGGACCGAGGCCTAGGCAGGGGGCACGTGCCCATGGGGGGCGAAGGAAGACAGAGAAACCCACCAAGGGAGGGCAAAAGGTCTCTTAACCCGGGTAGAGCCCTTCTCAATGTGCCAACCCTATGGCATCTTTCCCTGGGGCACTGACTCAGTTTCCCTCCTTAAATTCCCTCCGCCCCTCTCTACTGTTTGCCAGGAAGCACCTAAACCCATTCTTACGAGTACAAATGACCGTGGAGGAAAAAAACCCAGCATCCCCATTTATGAACATGCCCCGGGCTGCAGAGAAGGGAATGAAGAAGTAGGCCTGGGCTGCTCCCCGCTGCCCGGCAGAGGGTACCTGCTGCCGCGTGAGCTCAGCCCCACTGAACCCTGCAGGCGTGTGGCTTCTTCCCACCCCAGCGGTGAGGGATGCCGAGGCAGATACAGTGGCCTGAGGACAACCAGCTGATACCTGGGTGATGAGCTTTGTGACATCCGGGTTGCTGGGCCTGGCAGGAAGGGGTCAGTGAGCACTGGGGGTGCAGCTCACATGTCCCAAGTGGGTGCCATGACTGTGCCTTTTATACTTGGAGAAACTGAGGCACAGACCGGGGAAGCCGCTTCCCGAAGTCATGCTAATCACCGGCCGTCCGGCTCCCGAGTGGGCAGCCTGGGTACCAGGCTCCCTGCGTTTCTCCTTCGCTGACACCTCCCCCCACACTTTCTCCCTTTGTCTCTCTGCCCCCTTTGAAAGGGATCACTGAGGGCCTTCTGCCAGAAACTTGTCCTGTGATGCTGGGGCCTTGAGGCCTCAAACCAGGATTCCGGTTCTAAAATGTGCAAGGATAGCTTTCTCAGTAAATACGTAAGTCAACGTGCACTGGTGACACGTGAGAAGACCGTAGCCCAGGGAACCACCTGCTGGCCTCCTAATGAATAAAGTCAAACAAGGTCAAGCTCAGGAACAGCCAAGCCCCCCATTGGGGCCACCTTTTCTCAAATATAAATGATTGGGGTTGTCGGGGGGGGGGTGGGACTTTGGTCATGGTATCCCCATTTCCCGGACAGGGGAACCAACCAGCAGAAGCACAGTGGTTAGACACTGGGCCTCGGGCCACCCCCTTCCCCTCACCTCCAGCCCTGCCATGCTCCGGAGGCCTCCCCCTTGGTGCTTTAACCTCTGGTCTCGTTGCACACCCCGGGTGTGCTCTCTGGAGCAAAGCGATCCCCCCAAGAAGAAAAGGGCTGGTGACCTCAGAAAAAGGCCAGAGAGAGGACAGGTGGGGCGACCCCCACCATCCTGAACACCATCCACGCTTCCCTGCCTCACTTCCTCCTCAGCCCCAAAGAGGAGAGAGGAGGCCGCTTCTGCCCCTTCCCCTCCAAACCTCCCCCAAGAACTAAGGAGAAGCCTCGGGGACATTTCCTTGTCGCTTGAAATTTGTCTGGCCATCACTCACTGGACAGGCTGAGCAGGCCTCTTACGGAGGAAAAACAACCGTAAATGGGAGAATGAGAAATCACTCGTTTGCCATCAAAGGAAGTGAAGTGTAAGGAAAGCAGCCCCTGAGAGCTGGGCAGGGTCAGTGGGAAGGAAGGGAGATTAAACACTTGGCCTGCCCGCCTGTCTTAGATCAACTGAGCAAGGCCCACTCGGGGAGGGGGTGCTGGGGATGCTGTCCGGGGAGGGGAGGTGGCAGAAGCCGGGGACCTGGGGGGCGTGAGCTGCAGGGGGCAGAAATGGCACAGCTGGGCCCTTAGGTCACGCCCTAGGGTTACAAAGCCTTTTGCCTGGGTGGGAGTTAGAGTCCTGTTAGGGGTGGAACTGTGTCCCCAGGAGACAGAGAGCCTCAAGGCCCACCCCAGGACCTACGACTGTGATCTTATTTGGAACCGGGGCCTCTACAGACATAAACAAATTAAAATGAGATCATTGAGGCAGGTCCTCACCCAGGTGCCCTTACAAGAAGAGGGGAATGTGGACTCACACACATGGGTTGGAGGCCACGTGACTTCAGAGGCAGAGTCTGGGGGGTTGAGGGGTGGCGGTGGGCAGCCGTGAGCCAAGGACCTCCAAGGGCTGCCCAGCAGGGAGGAGGTGAGACAGGATTCTATGCAGGTCTCGGGGGACCACGGCCCTGCTGACACCGTGAATTCAGACTTCTGGTTTTTGGAACCGTGACACTAGAAAGTTCTGTTGTTTTGGGTCACACAGCTCGTGGTACTTTGATCTGGAAGCCCCAGGAAACTCCTAGGAGTCCCGGGAGCACAGTCTGTCCTCGATCTGATTCCTCCAGTGAACTCTGAGCCCAGTCCACTCCCCTGTTTCCCACCATCTCAATCCTCCCACTACCCCGCAGCTCCACGTCCGGGCACGTGCTCCAGAGCCGAAGGCAGGAGCTCGGAGGTGTGAGTGCACCCACGATCCCAGCAGCCGGGAGCTGCCAGCGATCCAAAATGCTCATCCATGGGTGAGTGGATAAAGAAAATGTCATCAGTCCGTATGACGGGATATCATTCAGCCCCCAGAAGGAACGAATGGACACCTGCTAGCTTGAGGATGTCACGTTCCATGAAATAAGCCCTTCCCAGAAGCACAAGAGCCGCGTGGGTCCGCTCACACGAGGTGGCTACAGCTGTCACATTGTGTAGACGGAGAGGACAGAGGTGGACGCCCGGCCTCTGGGGGAGGGAACGGGGAGCTAGGGTTGATGGGGACGGAGTTTCCGCTGGGGAAGATGAGAAAGGCTCTGGGGGTGATGGGGGGGAACAGTGCTAGGTCAGCATGAGTGGGCTCAATGCCTCTGACGTGGCCACGTAACAAGTGGTTGAAATGGAGACTACCCTTCCCGTGGCAAGCTTCTGTATGGGGTGCCACTGTGCAATCACTGTGCTGTATACCCAGAACTAATATAATAAGGTAAGGTGATTCTACTCCATTTGGGGGGAAAAAAGGATAAAAGTAGTAAATTTTATGTTATGTGTATTTTTACTCCACAATAATTTTTTTTTTCAAAAACCCCGCCTTCCCACGGCTCCCCGCTGCCCTTGGAGTAAAACCAGAACCTCTTTTTGTGGTCTGGCACACAGAAGGTGCCCAGTGAACAAATAAGTGATGGATGGACAGATGGAAGGATAGAAG